>NC_091989.1:126995344-127295344 GCF_044704955.1 Pristiophorus japonicus
AACTAATCACCCTTGTGCATTCCCTTAGTACCTGTCTCTTCCTTGTGCCTTTGCTTGTCCTAGTGCTCCTACACAATGCTACTCCAGTAGTTACAGAATGGCTGGTGGAAGAATGCTAACTTTCAGTGGACGGGACTGTTGGAGGACGACCTCGAGCAGCGCTCGGCCTAGAAGGCCCGGTTACGGACTGCACCATTTCAGCATGGGCTCCAGCAGTCTGGGCTGGCTGGCTGACAGCCAACAGCAAGGGCAGTAGCTGAGTGGCTGAGAGGACGAATGCTGTCATCCTGAGGGAGGATAACAGGCTCGTGCTCCACGGAGCCACTGCCGCTCCTCTGGGGCAGTAATCTATTGGAGGACAGATTGCTGGACTGCTGTTACACTCTTTGAACACTGGAATCCAGAGCCATGATGGCGCTTCCACTGAAGCGTTCAGACGTTTGGTAGCTGCTGCTTGTGCTGCAGTGAAAGCTGAGACATCGATAATCAGACACTGCATCATGGTTGGATCCACAAATGTGCTAATGGAGTTGGTCACTTCCAGGTTGGAAAGGATGGGCTTCAAGCTCTGCACAAAGCCCTGTGCCAAGTTGGTGCCAGCCTCCTCCATGCTCCTTGACATTGCACGCAGACTTTCTGGTAGGCTTCCCAATGCATCAAGCATTTCATTGTGCATACCCATCATCCTTCTTCTGTCCCCTGCCCCATTGAAGTGCTCATCTGAGTCCTCTGCAGTAGAACTCGTGTAGTCTCACCCTCTGACAAGCTGACACCTGCGCTTTTCTTGCCCCCTTCATTGACTGCCCAGTGTCTCACCAGGTGCAGATCTCACCTCTGCTGTTCTCTAAATTGCATGCAGTGTCAATATCTGAGCTGGTGGCTTCGCATGTGTAATCAAGTGACTATGTTTCTTCATCATCACTGTCTTGTTGCTCTTCCAGCTGTTGCTCTTCCACCGTTGTCTGGCTCGGTTGCTGTTCTTGGGCATCTGAAAGGAGAAAAGCACAGGGTAAGGTTATGGTGAGGGGACAGGGAAAAGTAAGAGGTGCACGCTTACACCATCTGCAGCTTATAAATCGGCAGAGATTGTGGGATGAGAGGAAGTGGGATGTGCAAAGGAGGATTAAGCATGAGGATACCGTCATCTTCTATCTTTCCCGCCCCGCTGCTGGCCATTGCCTCACCAATGGCCGTTCCAATGATGGCGAGGTTCATTTCCTCCATCGGGATTAGGATATGCCGATTAGGTCCTGCTGCCTTCAGTTGGGTACCACTTTGTCCTGCAAGTGAGCGGGAAGTGTGTCAGTGAATGTTGTGCAATCTGTTTGTGTGATGTGGCTGTCATAGTTGAATAACTGGCAGTATGTAGAAGGTGTGAGATGTGGTTGTGAAGCTTGGAGCAGTGCTAAGTGTGTGAAAGTATGGTGAAGCTATGAATGTTAGGTATGAGTCCTGATTAATAGAGATTGTAGGTAGCTGAATGATGGCGGTTGGTGCATTGAGTAGTGTGTGAGGCTGGTGCAGTTGGTGGGAGATGACATTTGAAAATGCATTCACTGACCTTGACCATTTGTGTGAGGTCATTGAATTTTTGGGGGCACTGCATCCAGGTCTTGTGGGCTTGATTCCTGGCATTGACCACCACGGCTATCTGCTCCCATTGTCTTCTGAGCATTTGTCTGTAGGGCCTCCTGCCACCCTGAGGATACAGCATATTTCTCCTCCTTTCCACCTCCTCCACCATGCCTCCAGTGCAGCATCAGAAAGCCTTGGAGCCCACGCTCTCCCATGTTGTGCCATTATTGAGTGTTTCTCATGTCAGAATCAGTTGTAGAATTAATTCCATCACCTGCTCCAGCCACAATGCACCTCCCCTTTAAGTGGTGCAGGCTAGCTTTAAGTAGTGCAGATTAGCTTTAAGAGACAGTGAGAAGGCTGCAAGTGCTGATGTGCTGATGGCAATGTGCTTTTATTAAAAAAATGTTCAAAAATTAAACAGCTACAAAGAACTACAAAAATGGCCGAGTGCCAATGTGTTTTTCACACTGAGCATGCGCGAACGCGCACGTGCAGCGTTGCCGGCAGGAAAAAAACTAATTTAAATAGTACCCGCCCCCTCCCACTTACAAAATCGGTGCGAGTGTAGGCTCCGGGCGCCGCGCCAGGCAGACAAGGAGCTGCAGAATGCTCCAGAATCGCGAGTTTTTTTTTTAGGTACCGTTTTAGGCGCGAAAAACGGGCGCCCAGCTCGGAGGGGCGCCTGTTTTTTTATCGTGTGGAAACTTGGGCCCATAGAGTCTGAACAAACACTCCCCTTACTCTGCTGTTGCCCTCCTCACTTTTAACCTACCATCTGCTGCCTCCACTCATAATCGATTCTCCCAAGAATGGGTGGTGAGTCAGGTTGTCATCTCTGGTTGGACGTATTCTAGAAGTTTTGTCATATTGCTCTGCTCCAGGCTCCTGCTATTCCTCGCTCGACATGTCCATCCTTGCAGAGCACTGCCTTTCCACACGATTTAGAAAGGAAACAGACTCTTCATTACCCAATTGGATGATTTCTGACTATCAATCACCCTCCATCCCTCCCTTCTTCCTTGCCTCCCTTCCTCCCTTCCATCTTCCCTCCCTTCCTCCCTTCTTTTCTACCCTGCCATCCTTTCTACTTTCCACCCTTTTTCCCCCCCTTCTACTCCACCTCTCCCTCCCTTTCACCTTCACAAATCCAAGCCTGGACTTTTGGGTAAGGTTAAGGCCTTCAAGTCAAAACTTTAATGAAGATACAAAAGACGATTCCATTTACAAAAAAAAAATCATTATTGTGAAATATGTAATTTTTGGACTTTTACATTTTATTCTTTAGAAATTTCAGTTACTGAGGGGCAAAAATAGCAAATTAAAAAGTGTTCTGTAAGCATTTATGGACGATTTGTGGGAACCTGATGCTGAGGTTGCTCAATCACAGAATGCTGTACTCTTGTGTTAATATAGCAGCTATTATGTTGTCACATAGAAATGAGTGATTTTGTGACTGAAAAGTTTAACACTTTTATCACAACATCTATAAGCATAATAGGTACTGAAGATACCTATAGTGGGTTTCACTGAAACACATACCCAATGTATTGAATTTAATCAATAATAAACATATGGTACTGACATCCATTTTCAAGATGGGGAAAAAAGCATGTTTTCAAATCATTTTAACAAAATGCAAACAAAATCATAACACCCGCTGCATCCTAAGTGCTGAGTGTGAGAAACATAATTTTGCTGGCTTTGAAAGTAGGAACTATTCTCATTGCATATGAAATGTTCTCATCAAAAATATATAATTTGCATTAGCAAATTAGAAAAATGTTACTGGTAAGCACTTTAGTGGGGAGGTCAGACCCATTCCCAGCATGTAAAGGTGTTATGAAGTGCAGCAATAAATTATAGAATAGAATCATAGAATGGCTACAGCACAGAAGGAGGCTATTTGGTCCGTCAAGCCCATGCCGGCTCTTTGTAAGAGCACTTCAGCTAGTCCCCTTTCCCCGTAGACCTACAAATTATTTTCCTTCATGTACTTATCCAATTCCCTTTTCAAAGCCATGATGGAGTCTGCCTCCACCACCCTTTCAGGCAGTGCATTCCAGATCCTAACCACTCGCTGCGTAAAAAGGTTTTCCTTTTCTTTTGCCAATCACCTTAAGTCTATGTTGTCTGGTTCTCGACCCTTCTGCCAATGGGAACAGTTTCTCTCTATTTCGTTGTCTAGACCCCTCATGATTTTGAATACCTCTATCAAATCTCCTCTCAACTTTCCCTGCTCTAAGGAGAACAACTCCACGTAACTGAAGTCCCTCATCTCTGGAATTATTCACGTAAAACTTTTCTGCACCCTCTTAAGGCCTTCACATCCTTCCTAAAGTGCAGTGCCCAGAATTGGACACAATACTCCAGATGAGGCCCAACCAGTGTTTTATAAAGGTTCATCATAATGTCCTTTATTGTCTCTGCAACTCGGGGGACTTGGCTGGGAGGTCCAGAAGAAGATCCACAACTTAAAGAAGCTCACAAAGATACAGCATGAATGTTACTGTACAGTGCAGGACATATTTACGTGAGGGAAAATAGTAGTTGTAAAAGATGTATGCAAAACTGTTGTACCGATCAAGATAAATATTAACAAGAATGTTGTAAGTAAGATATGAGAAGTGAAAATAGAAGGATTGTGTAAATTATGTTCTCTGTCCCGTGACAGGAGAGAGCATCGACTGCAGAAAGAAATTTCCAGGGTCTAAACCATTATGTCTCAATCACCATTGGTCTTAGTTTTAAAGTCACAGCTCGTACATAATAAAAGTGCATAACATTCCCAAGGTGTTGGATGTCAGATCCAAAGGACTGACATTATATGAAGAAGCAATGTTGCATTTTCTGACGAGGAAGAGTTTAAATGGCATTGGGTTTGTCGTAATCAAAGGAGAAGATATTACTAGTGATAAGTCCCATATTAGATATTCTGTGATTGTCTTGATATGTTACATGGACATGTACCTACATACTAGTTGTGCACAAGCACACAATATTGCATGTAAAGACAATGTAGTACATGAATGGATAAATGCACTTACATACTCATCAGCTGTACACGATGAGCACAGCATAACTATGCACCAACTATCATCACCTCCGCTTGAAGCAGGCACCAACACAGCTGCACATATTGTGGTGCTTTAGGTATTAATCTGGGTGAGAAAGCACAGAACATCAGCTCCAAGATGGGCATTCGCTTTTCCCACACGAGTAACAAAAGAGAATTGGATAGATACTTGAATGGGAAAAGTTACAGGGCTATGGGGAAAGAGCAGTGGAGTGGGATTTATTGGATACATCTACTAAAGAGCAGCCACAGGCATGATGAACCGAATGATCTCCTTCTGTGCTGTATAATTTTATGATTCGATGAATATTATGGAGCACAGTTGTCTGCACTGCAATCTGCTATTGAGCACATGGCAACACCAGTGGCATTTGCAATAAAAACCCCATTAATGCAGATATAGTAGGAGCATCTCTCATGGATGCTCCCAATGCTGCTACAGTCTCACTGCTGCTACAGAGGCCTAAGGATCAATACTCCAATAGGAAGTTATGGCTGGCTTCAACAAATTTTGAATATATTTATTAACAACAATGACAGAGAGATTCCGGAACCTCAATGATTCCTACTGTTCTTTGGTTACACAGATTGATGGTCAGCATAAGGAAATGGCTTCCAGCGGTGGCATGCATAGAATAGCACAGGTTCTGCCAACTGGCATTCATGTCAGTGAATATTTTGTATCATCAGACAGGCCTATAGAAGTGACAAGCCTTGGCTCTGTTAGTACTGAGTCCACAACAGTATCAGAGACTTCTAGCACTGATGAAGCAGGGTTAGTCACAGAATCAAGCAGTGTGGCTTCTGAATCGCCGCAGCCTCCAGCCTCCACTAGTGGAGCACATAATAGTAGGATACATCCAGCATAAAGAAGTACAAAACATGCAAGGGGCAAATGTGGGAACAAATACATTAATCAGGCACACTACCAGCACTACACAATTTGACAAAATAATTCACTTTTAATACATCTTACAATTTTATTGTGCAGAAAGCAAAGTGTCAATTATCCAAAAGCAGAACATTTGCAGCAGCAGCAAAAAAAATAACCGGGATAGTAAATAGCAATTTATAATAGATGTCAAATATGTACAAAAGAGTCCACTGGAAGAGCGAAGCACCAAGACAACTTATTTCTGCATAAAGTGGCAGATGACTGCTGCACACTATTCCACCATGGCCAGTTTTCCATGGTTGTAGTTCTCCTTCAACCAAGTCCACGATAAGGCCATGAATCCATGACAATATTGTACTGCATGCCACTTACTGCTATAATGTACATATATGGGATATATTGCAAGGACTCTCTAGTGCCAGCATTTATAACATTGGTTTTGCACACAATATTTCTGTTCAGTGAGAGCCCTGGGTTTCCCTTTTTTAAAATTCATTCATGGGATATGGGCATAGCTGGCAAAACCAGCATTTATTGCCCATTCCTAATTGTGTTTGTGAAGGTGGTGTTGAACCGCTAGTGTGTGTGGTGAAGGTACTCCCATAGTGCTGATAGGGAGGGAGTTCCAGGATTTTGACCCAGCGATCTTGAAGGAATGGCGATATATTTCCAAGAGGATAGTATGTGACTTGGAGGGGAACTTGGAGGTGGTGGTGTTCCCATGCACGTGCTGCCTTTGTCCTTCTAGGTAGTAGAGGTCACAGGAGGTGCTGTAAAAGAAGCCTTGGCGAATTGCTGCAGTACCTCTTTTAGATGGTACACACTGCAGCTATGGTGCACCAGTGGTAGAGGGAGTGAATGTTTAAGGTGGTGGATGGGTTGCCAATCAAGCGGGCTACTTTGTCCTGGATGGTGTCGAGATTCTTGAGTGCTGTTGGAGCTGCAGTCATCCAGGTAAGTGGAATGTATTCCATCACACTCCTGACTTGTGCTTTGTAGATGGTGGAAATGCTTTGGGGAGTCGGGAGGTGAATCACTCGCTGCAGAATACCCAGCCTCTGACCTGCTCTTGTAGCCACAGTGTTTATGTGGCTGGTGCCTGGTTATAGCTTATCTCTGTTGAGGTATGGGGTGCTATAGTGTGGGCTTTTTTTTTTAACCCAACAACTGTTTTTGTAGTGTTTTAGTTTTATAAGCAGATTTAGTCTCTTATGAATGCAAATTTGCATCTTGGGTCACGTCTAACAATTAACCACTAATCATTGTAAATTGCTCACTGGAGAACTTACAGGATGCTGTCCATGTTCTCCATAGGTATTTTCAAGCTGAATGAAGGAACACATTTTGACCTTAGTTACTTCAAACTGTATAAAATAAGACAGAAATAATTTTTTTTTGTCAAATGGGGTTGTGTAGAGGTGCCATTCGTGATTCTTTCTCTTTCAAAGAGCTGTGTCAGGATTTAAGGGCCCAAGTTTCCCTAAAAATAAATAATGGCGCTCACTTATCTGGACGTCCATTTTTATTTGGCCCCTCAGTGCTGAAAATAAAAAAAAAAAGTCTCCTTCCATCTTGTGCAACTTCTGGCGCTGGCGCTACCCGAGATGAACTTGCAGGGCGTGGCTTCAAGTGTGCGCCAGAACTGCACAGCGCGTGCGCTCCAGAAAAAAAACCTAGACAAGTAATTGCGCACGCGCAAAGAAAAAAAAAGTTTTTTAAAAGCACGGCACATGCGCACAAAAAACCCAAACCTGCGCATGCGCTGTACAGTGTATAAAAACAGCACATGGGGACTGTGTGGATCACCATTGGAAATCCATAGGTAGCAGAGGTGGATTTGCAGGGAGGAAATACAGGATTACGCAGAGAAGGCGAAATGGGCAGAGACGGAGCTGGAGAAGGGGAAGCAATAAAGGCGAAGAGATTTCTCGCAGAAGAAATTGAGTCCCTGGTAGACTTAATTGCAAGTAGGTGGGAAGTTATTGAAAACAAGGGGAGCTTCAGTAAAAAGAAACTTAAACCTTCAGTTTGGGATCAAGTCGCAATCGAGTTTAATGGAATGTCTCTCACCCCGAGAACTGTTGCGCAGCTGAAAAAGAAGTGGCAGGGCCTCGGACAAGCAGTGACTGTAAGTAATAAGTTATATTTACATTTATGTGGGTTTTTAAGCATATGTACATTTATGCACTGCAATATCATTTGTAAAAGTGGTGTGTGTGTGTGTTCAGAAGGATCCTCTCTTTAAAGTTCGATTTAAGATGGTGCCACAGATCAACTGAGAACAGTCACAAACTGGAGGAGGTCCGCCAAATAGGCTGCAATTTACTACCGTGGAGCAGAGGATAGTGTCCATGATTAAATACCATAGGAGAAGACCAACTATTAACGCGGAAGCTGGTCCCCAGTTTCCCAATTGAGGGTAAGCCCTGCAAATGGCACAGTCTGGGTTGGCTGAATGTTACGTACTGCGTGTTCTGCCTACGCTTCTCCTTCCTCAATGCTGCTAACCTGCCATCTATCTTGTTTCACAGAGGTTGAGCATCAGGAGGAGACAGAAGGTGCACTTGAAGTTCAAGGAAAGAATGTTCAGGAAACTACCACTCCAGATATTCCAAATCAGGAGAATGATGGGACGCTAGAAGACGTCGATGACGATGACATAGTCACCTTGGGTTTGGAGATGATGAACTCCTTGAGCATTCCAAGCCCTCTCATGAGTGAGTCAAGCGACGGGACTTTTCTAGCTGTGATGTCTGGGACTGCGGGTCCAGGTGTGTTGCAGCAAGCTAAGCCTGCAAGACATCAAAGGAGGGTGCACTGTAGACCTGATGCAGAAAGAATGGTTTCAGAGAACATAGGACATCTTGTGGGGATGAGCGGGGAGAGCATCCAACAATCGCGCTTGCTCCTGGAAGCCATTGGTGGGGTGAGGGCAGTATTGGGGGGGCAGGGGGGGCCGGGGAGACGAGACTATCATCACAGGTGGAAAGACTTTCGGGACACTTGACCGAGGTTGTAGCAGCAATAGGGGGGCTATCCTAGGCTGTCATTGATGCGAGGAATGCTTTCTGTTCTGCACCAAAATCTGATCCTGAGGCTGATGATGATAACGAAGAGCAACCCGGGCCTTCCACAATGACGCATTTTGGCTCTGTCCCTGTTTTAAACCAGCAGCAAGAAACACCGCAACGGAAAAAATCCAGATTAAACCTGTGGTTATGGAGTCCAAGGAAGCAGAAATCTATGAGCACGCGCCAGGGTAGCGGCATCTACTGGGGCAGGATTGGCGCACAACGCTAAGGAGGAGGATTGATGGCTTGCTTGTTTGTTTTTTGGTTGGTCTGGTTGATTGCTTTTTATAATGTTTGCCACTGTAATCATTAAAGTTTTTAAAGGTACGAAGGTTTCAATGTAAGTCATGTTAAGCTAATTACAACTGTGCTGTAGAAATTTTTAATAAACATATTTATTTTGGACTTTTAACCTGATTCCTGCTCTTCATTTATTAATGCTGCACTCAAACATATTATAGGATAAAGGGACGGACACAACATGTAAAATGGTCTCAACCCTTGGAACATGTTAGTTTAAAATGATACAGGGGCAGGTTCCACTACTAAGGTGTTCATGGATCCTAACTTTTTTGGGGTCACTGATGCATGCAATGCAGGCCCATGGTGCATGTATCAGTGACCCTGACCCAGTATTATAAGATCCATGAACAACTTTGTACAGGAACATGTAAATTAATATCCCCACAAATATTGTCCACATAAGCACTCCAACACTTCATTTAAACATTAAAGATTTGTGATGGGATTATTTAATAATAATGAAATTTATTAAAAATCACTGTTGCTTTTCCCATGAGCCTGGAGTGTCTTGCACTGTCAAGCCAAGAGTTTAAAAAAACTGATGATTGCTGCTCCGAATTCCAACTGAGGTATATTTTGTGAGATGCATGGTGGTACAAAGCTTCAGTTACCTCCTTATGGAATGTTATGCAGTAAAGCAGCTGATACCCGAGGTGTCTCCTATGGGTGCCTGAAGGGCTCTTGTGGCACAAATGTTGAGGCCAGTGGCAGTGCCAGTGCAGTACAAATGATTAACTGTCTCTGCATAAGTCAAGTCTTGTGTCTTTGACACAACCATCACTGGTGAGCCTGAGCCTCCAAGTATTATTCCTCTGTCATGACTAAGTGTTTGGCTTTATTATGATAGATGTGCTAACTGGGGTCCTGCTCGCTGACTTCTGAGCTTTTTGACTCCCAGACTTTTCCTCTTCCTTTTTTTTTGTAGTATTCACTGCTCGCTGTTCTCACCCTAAGGTGTCAGCCTTGGCTCAGTGGTAACATTCTCTCCTCTAAGTTAGAAGGTCATTGGAACATGGTCCAGAGACTTTAGCACATAATCTAGGGTGACACTTTAATGCAGAACAGAGGGAGCGCTGTCTTTTGGATGAGACGGTAAACCGAGGTCTCATCTGCCCTCGGGTGGGCATCAAAGATCCCATAACACTATTCGAAGAAGAGCAGGGGAATTCTCTTGATGTCTTGGCCAACATTTATCACTCCAACAGCATCATTAAAACAAATTATTGGGTTATTTATCTCATTGCTATTTGTGAGACTATGCTGAGCACATAATGGTTGCTGTGTGTGCTTACATTAAAACAGTGCTTTATGGGCCGTAAAGCTCCTACGTTCCATCCTTCCTTCCTTTCCTTTTCCTTTTCCTTCCTCCTTTCCTTCCTTCCCTCTGTCACTCCCTCCCTTCCTTCCTCTTTTCCTTCCTTCCTTCTCCTTTTCCCTTTTCCTTTTCTCTTTTCCTTATTCCTTCTTCCTTTCCTTCCGAATTAACTTTGCCCTTTCCCCCCTTAACTTTTGGCTTACATTTTTGCTCTTGATTTTGAGGGGCATTCGTCCCCAGAGTAGCTCTAAACACACAAAATTCAGCTGTTGGCACTTTTCCCAACATTCCACTGGTTTTTGCTCACAGCCACTTTATTGCCAAGATTCACTTGCAGAAGGACATCAATACCCATGATTTTTCATTGGTTGGCATCAAGTGGCCAAAATAGATTTTAGACTGAAAAATAAAGTTTTTTGGTTAATAGTGTAAATCATAGACTGGTGACCAATAGACATTCTGACTCCACTGTGATTACTATACTGCCTGTCTGTAATGTGTTTCGGAGTCAGAGCTGCCTTGAGTTTAAAATATGGTTGAAGTAAAATTACTACTTTAGCTGTACATGGTTCAGTAAATGGTGCTTGTACACTTCCTGCATTATATTACAGTGATATTATAATTGATGTTGATCTGTTTTTATAGAGTATGATCATGTATATTTCTACACAGCAAATGATAAAGTACAGAACTACACCATAAGCATTTATTTGTACATCCCAGTTGACATTGCTGATTATGGCGCACGGATCATTACTGTAAATTTATATGGTGAAATTTAAAAAAAATGTCATTTGAGTGCCTTAAAAGACAAGTAATATGAATATATTGGTGAATACACACAGATCATAGTTGGTTTTGAATTTTAAAAATGTTGAATAAATCTCTGTGTCTGATAACTGCAAAATATATGCAGCTCAGAGGATGCAACTAATTTGTTTTGAAAACCATAGGGAGAATGGTATGTTTTGTTATCTAACAACATTATTAAAACTATAAGCATGTCTGTTTCTTATGTGAGATTGATGGGGTAGGCTTTGGGTGGTTAATTATACAAAATATATAGTTTCTAATGATATGCAGTCAACATTTTAGATCTAGTGCTCTGATTTGTGAATAATTGTGGTAAAGCACAATAAGACCAATGTTGATGAAATCTTATTAACATAGAGTCCTGTAGCATCAAATTTGATAACCGTTTTCCCATTCCACATGGTTTATTAATGGATGCTTGTTACAATAATGCATCCTTAGTTGCCCTTATGCATTTTTGTAATGTGTTAGATAGGTGAACAAGATGCACCCAGAAGCAATTATAAAGAGAACCAATGTCTCACAGATTAACCCTGGTGGTGATGGTGTTGCTGAGACCACAGAGGTGGGCCTAGGGAAATTGTAATGGAGTGCCATAGGACAAATCCACTGTCTTCTGATGATAAATCCATGCTGCAAGAATCATGAATCAGTCTATGATATTCTTCCAGCCTAAGAACCCACCCTTTATCGCTGAAAACTAATTCTGATGCCACTAGGCACTAAACCCATTCACAAGCACTTTCCCAAGTTGTTGTAAGGTTCCTGTGTTCAGTATGTAGTAGCTGCCAGTTTACAAATTATAATTTTTAAGGGGATATTGTTTGAGCTTCTCTGATAGCTCAGTGGGTAAATGGATGTGGTGCTAAGCCATACTGACGAGGAAAGCTTCCAGTTCAATTCTTGGTCTGCATGGAGTTACCTTTCTCCATTGGAGCAAAGCACTATTTATTCTCACTGCAGGAGTGGAAAGAAAAATTGGCCACTGTTCATACTCCTGATTGTTATGCAGTGTTCCGTGCAGGAAAATATGAATGTGTAGATGTCTGTGCAGAATTGAGTTTGGTTTAGCATCACAGATGAAGAATGTTTATTTGAATTGCTATTGTGCAGCTGAATTCCAACATAAGTTGCTATCATCAATGAAAAACAAGAGAAAAGAAGAAGCCTACTTTGGGGAGAGGTGTGCTCTTTTTAAAAAAAAAAATGTTGTTCGTGTTGTGTGATCAAAACCATAGAGCTTTTCAAAACATGCAAAACAATTTTACATGAAGTGCTTCTTTTAAAATATTGTGAAAAATCTAGAGTAATCCCGCTGACCTTATCTGTAAAACAGAATAATCCATACTAAAGTACTGAAGCTTATTTCCTGCATAACTTGTGACTGGATTGTGCTGGGTTATAACTGTTTATGTTGTATATTTCTGAAGAAATGTAGGAGTGAATAATAAAAGCAACTGCAATTACTGAGTGCGTTTAATTCTAAGTTTACAGCAGTACTTTCAAAATCCTGAAGGAGACATTATGATGCAACAACTACTTAACAAATCGCCACATGAAATGTAAACAGTGATCGGAGGTCTTAGTGTGATGTCATTCTCATTTAGTGCTGTGTAGTCAAGTCATAGTGTGATGACGTCGCATGACCCTATTACAACCATTTTCGGTGATGTTCCAATAATGTGTTAAAAAGACAAGCCTGAAGTCTCTGTGCCTCAATGCAAGGAGTATTCGTAATAAGGTGGACAAATTAACTTCGCAGGCAGCTATTAACGAATATGATATAATTGGCATCACGGAGACATGGCTCCAGGGTGACCAAGGCTGGGAACTCAACATCCAGGGGTATTCAACATTCAGGAAGGATAGACAGAAAGGGAAAGGAGGTAGGTTAGCATTGCTGGTTAAAGAGGAAATTAATGCAATAATAAGGAAGGACATTAGCTTGGATAATGTGGAATCTGTATGGGTGGAGCTGCAGAATACCAAAGGGCAGAAAATGCTAGTGGGAGTTGCGTCCAGACCACCAGTAGTAGTGAGGTTGGGGACAGCATCAAACAAGAAATTAGGGATGCATGCAATAAAGGTACAGCAGTTATCATGGGCGACTTTAATCTACATCTAGATTGGGCCAACCAAACTGGTAGCAATACGGTGGAGGAGAATTTCCTGGAGTGTTTAAGGGATGGTTTTCTAGACCAATATGTCGAGGAACCAACTAGAAGGCTGGCTATCCTCGACTGGGTGATGTGTAATGAGAAGGGACTAATTAGCAATCTTGTTGTGCGAGGCCCCTTGGGGAAGAGTGACCATAATATGGTAGAATTCTTTATTAAGATGGAGAGTAACACAGCTAATTCAGAGACCAGATTCCTGAACTTAAGGAAAGGTAACTTCAATGACATGAGACGTGAATTGGTTAGAATAGACTGGCGAATTATACTTAAAGGGTTGACGGTGGATAGGCAATGGCAAACATTTAAAGATCATATGGATGAACGTCAACAATTGTACATCCTTGTCTGGAGTAAAAATAAAACAGGGAAGGTGGCTCAACCATGGCAAACAAGGGAAATTAAGGATAGTGTTAAATCCAAGGAAGAGGCATATAAATTGGCCAGAAAAAGCTGCAAACCTAAGGACTGGGAGAAATTTAGAATTCAGCAGAGGAGGACGAAGGGTTTAATTAGGAGGGGGAAAGTAGAGTATGAGAGGAAGCTTGCTGGGAAAAGCTTCGATAGATTAGTGAAGACAAACGTAGGTCCCTTGCAGTCAGATTCAGGTGAATTTATAATGGGGAACAAAGAAATGGCAGACCAGTTGAACAAATACTTTGGTTCTGTCTTCACAAAGGAAGACACAAATAACCTTCCGGAAATACTAGGGGACCGAGGGTCTAATGAGAAGGAGGAACTGAAGGAAATCCTTATTAGATGGGAAATTGTGTTAGGGAAATTGATGGGATTGAAGGCAGATAAATCCCCGGGGCCTGATAGTCTGCATCCCAGAGTACTTAAGGAAGTGGCCCCAGAAATAGTGGATACATTGGTGATCATTTTCCAACAGTCTATCAACTCTGGATCAGTTCCTATGGACTGGAGGGTAGCTAATGTAACACCACTTTTTAAAAAAGGAGGGAGAGAGAAAGCGGGTAATTATAGACCGGTTAGCCTGACATCAGTAGTGGGGAAAATGTTGGAATCAATGATTAAAGATGAAATAGCAGCGCATTTGGAAAGCAGTGACCGGATCAGTCCAAGTCAGCATAGATTTATGAAAGGGAAATCATGCTTGACAAATCTTCTAGAATTTTTTGAGGATGTAACTAGTATATTGGACAAGAGAGAACCAGTGGATGTGGTGTATTTGGACTTTCAAAAGGCTTTTGACAAGGTCCCACACAAGAGATTGGTGTGTAAAATGAAAGCACATGGTATTGGCGGTAATGTACTGACATGGATAGAGAACTGGTTGGCAGACAGGAAGCAGAGAGTCGGAATAAACGGGTCCTTTTCAGAATGGCAGGCAGTGACTAGTGGGATGCCGCAGGGCTCAGTGCTGGGACCACACCTATTTACAATATACATGAATGATTTAGATGAAGGAATTGAGTGAAATATCACCATGTTTGCAGATGGCACTAAACTGGGTGGCTGTGAGCTGTGAGGAGGATGCTAAGAGGCTGCAGGATGACTTGGACAGGTTAGGTGAGTGGGCAAATGCATGACAGATGCAGTATAATGTGGATAAATGTGAGGTTATCCACTTTGGTGGCAAAACACGAAGGCAGAATATTATCTGAATGGCGGCAGATTAGGAAAAGGGAAGGTGCAATGAGACCCGAGTGTCATGGTACATCAGATATTGAAAGTTGGCATGCAGGTACAGCAGGCAGTGAAGAAGGCAAATGGTATGTTGGCCTTCATAGCTAGGGGATTTGAGTATAGGAGCAGGGAGGTCTTACTGCAGTTGTACAGAGCCTTGGTGAGGCCCCACCTGGAATATTGTGTTCAGTTTGAGGAAGGATGTTCTTGCTATTGAGGGAGTGCAGCGAAGGTTCACCAGACTGATTCCCGGGATGGCTAGACTGACATATGAGGAGAGACTGGATTGACTGGGCCTTTATTCACTGGAGTTTAGAAGGATGAGAGGGTATCTCATAGAAACATATAAAATTCTGACGGGACTGGACAGGTTAGATGCAGGAGGAATGTTCCTGATGCTGGGGAAGTCCAGAACCTGGGGTCACAGTCTAAGGATAAGGGGTAAGCTATTTAGGACTGAGATGAGGAGAAACTTCTTCACTCAAGAGAGTTGTTAACCTGTGGAATTCTCTACCGCAGAGAGTTGTTGATGCCAGTTCATTGGATATATTGAAGAGGGAGTTAGATATGGCCCTTACGGCTAAAGGGATCAAGGGGTATGGAGAGAAAGGAGGAAAGGGGTACTGAGGTGAATGATCAGCCATGATCTTATTGAATGGCGGTGCAGGCTCGAAGGGCTGAATGGCCTACTCCTGCACCTATTTTCTATGTTTCTAAAATAGCTGATGTATAACAAAAATGTAATCATTCAAATTAGTATTTATTCGAGATAGTATCAATATAGAATTAATGTGTGCATGCAATAATGCAAATTATTTCATACTTTGCTACTCAATGCATCATAGATATGATTTTAACACTACCTACTTTAATATACATCTTGGTGAAATATAATAATTTAAAATCATAATTGTGCAGATTTGTCCAATTATTTGCCTATATGACCATACACTTGGACCTGGGAAAGTGTATTTTTCATATGGGACCTGAAATCGTGGTCAGAGACTTCCCGCGGGCCTCCGACAGCAAGAAAAGTACGCAGCTACATGGTGCCTCCATATCTTCAGACTCTTGCAGTCCTGGGCCAGCAGGTGTACGCAAGCGTCCCTGGGATCACGTGGGCTAGGACAATCAATCACAAAGGGGGATTCCCATTATGCTTATGGGGATTCCATTTACCTACAAAATCATAAGCATATTAGGAATGACATTAAAAAACACAATTTCACACAACCGAAATAAAAATAAATCACCACGTTTAAAATGAATAAAAGCACAATTTAATTAAACATTTAAAACAAAAATTTTATTTTTTGAAAAATAAATGTAAACATTTTTAAAGGGGCCAAAAATAACCTAAACTAATTTTAATGATTGCTGAATGTTTACATGATTTAAAAAAACATTATTTTAACATTAATTTTTACCCTTACGCTGGTAAAAGAAGAACCTACACCTGCTTTTACCAGTCGTAAGGGTTTCATGGGCATTCACTGCTCAACTCTCCACCATTGAATGTCCATTTCCTGCACATGCAGATGATCTGTCAAGCTGAAACTCGACAGATCGCAAGTTCTGTGTTTTCGCGCATGCGCAGCGCTGTGTGTACACGGTCATAGGCCCTGTAAAATCCAAGCCATACAGTATATTCAGAGCACTTTTGAAAGCAGCAGAATTGTGAGCAATGTCCATTACTTAGCAAAACAGCATAATCTAATGAAGAAACAAGAAAAATTGAATTAAACTAAATTGTTGCAATGCTGACATATTACGTATTGAGTTAGAGCATTGTATGATTTGGTTAAGTGAAACTTTTATAATTACATATTCATACCATTAACTAAGTGAAACTTAAAACCAGTATATTGAGGTCATGCTACAGAGGGCAGTGAGACATTTTTACTTCCACAAATAAGGCAGACCTGATAACTTATGACCAACAACAGTTCAAATAAATTATGGCCTGTCTCAAGACTGGAAATAAAAATCATAATTCACTGACCTTTGTTGCATATTCTATTTATAACACTCATAATTAAATGTTTTTAAAATTAATTTAAGTTGTATTTAGTTATAATGAGGACTATTACAAGCACACTGGTGTTTCTGTTTTCACACTAGACGATAAGTTATGGGATTTGCCTCTCGTCCCTTTTAAGAGGTGATTGGTCCCCTTTATTTCACTAGTCTGTTTTTGTGGTAATGAATTTTTAGCTGCATAGTTCATTTTGTTAGAACAAAAACAAGCATGTATCTTTTCCAATACTTTATTAGTCACTTGGAGGGGGTGGGATTCAATTGCATACAATAGTGAAAAAGTGCAGTGGCACTGTAATAAACCACATGGATATGGCAAGAAAGCAATTGTACGTACCTTCAGTAACAATACATCACCTCTGGTTAAAAAAAAAAATAGTTGCTGATGATGTAGGTACTGTGGAAATAAAATTCAAATTTGTTTTAAATATCATGTTCTCCCAATTGTGTTTCTTTTCGCTCTGCACTATTTCCCCGACTGAGTGAAGGGGCAGGTGGCTTGATCCATTTCTTCCGTCATTCTTGGGTGCGTCTGCTAGAAAGTATGGTGGAGTGATGCATGTTGATTCTCTCTCTTTTTTGGGATGCTCGTTACTTCATCTTAGCACATCCCTCACACGGCACATTTGAAATCAGTAATTTCCATCTGATATTTTGCAGAAACCACTGGACTAAAAAGGCACATTTTCGATTTAAACATTTTTTTAAGGATTTTTTAAAAACTGTTCATCCATGAGTAGCTGAGTTAGTATATATGTAAATATATCAAGTGCAACTGGTTGTAGCACTTCCAGCTCTAGAACCAGTCAACTGAGAAAAGATATCAACAGATGAGGGGCATACATTCCAAAATTTTGTGGTTAGGTCTCCTGGAATTAGGAAAATTGATATAGAAGGCACAAAGTCACATGGACTGCCCAGCATCTAGAAGAAGTCTATTGGCTGAACCTAACTAATTTGATATGGATAAATGATTGATCTTTGTTAGTCCTGAAAATTTCTGCCTGAGATTGTTTCTTCGTCAAAAAGAAACATCCATACTTCTTTTGAAGTCTTCATATGTTGGAGATAGGGTTGATTAAATGGTTTGTAAATGGGGCTCTTTTTTTCCTTCATCTATAGAGGGATGTTAGTGCTGGGGAATAGAACATTTTTGATTTCAGGCACAGTTTCAATATCTCCAATTCAGGTACAGTACACTTGGATACATAAGAATGCTCTGCCCCAATAAAAGTGCTTCATCCCAACTTCGGAAGAGTAGCCCCTACTGCACAAGTTTGGTCATTTTTCTATTTCCCACACCATCTATCCTTTGGCCTGTTTGAGTGACATTGCCGATTCGTGCTGAATTGGGACAGTTTTGTGCCGCAGACCGATGACCAATAGGAACTAGATTGAGGTTTCCCAAACTTCTTTCACATAGAACCCTATAGGCAGCAGACAGGAGGCTTTCATCCCATCTTCAAGTCTCAACGCCGAGAGCGTGCAGAGATCAAATGCAGGCAGCGGAAGGAGCGTGCGGCAAACCAGTCCCACCCACCCCTTCCCTCAATGACTGTCTGTCCCACTTGTGACTCTCGTATTGAACTGTTCAGCCACCAAAGAACTCATTTCAGGAGTGGAAGCAAGTCTTCCTCAATTCCGAGGCATTGCCTATGATGATGATTCATCTCGTCAGTTTACCTGCCTAAGATTTAAGATTCATATTCAAGTAATTTAATATGACTTATCATCCATTGAGGGGAAATCGTTGGGACAACATAACTCCAGAAGTTTTATATTGTTTGAACACTAGAGAGGCTTGATCTTCTTTAACTCATATTTTACATTTGAGTTCATTGTCTTCAAATGCTTCCACTCCTATATTGCATTAGACTTAATTGCAACCTTCCACATACTTGTAGATAGAAAATTCATTGATGTTGAAACTCAGGAAAGGGTTCTAGAAGATTAGTCACACTGCCCATTGTTATGACATCTTAATCTTGTTCTTTGTCTGTATGATTTTATACTAAATTTCTTAAATTAAAATACTCCTAGCTTTCCAGTGAGCTATGATATTTCCGTTCCATGCTTTATATTCTTTTGACCCATCAGCCTGTGGCTTCATTAGACCATACGCAATCTGGTCAACTCTATCCATGCATGCTAATTTTATGAGAAAAAGTCCTAAAAAGTTTATCTTTCTGTTTCCTAAAGGTAAAGCATGTCAAAATCAAAAAATACTTAGCTAATGTAACATATATTATATTATATATTACAGAATATATTTCCGTTGACTTATCCTGCTTTGTACTTGTGTTTATAACACTGAGTTTTGTCCCTCACAAAATGTTCATGCAGCTGTTTTTTTAATGTATTAACTTTTCATGAATTGCTTTATCTGGGAGTCTACTATACATACCTAACTCAGCGAAAAATAGATTATTCTAATTTCAAGTCTTGCTTGCAACATATACAGCATTACACTTATCCTCTTGGTCAGTGCTCAGAGTATATTTTAGAAATCTGGACCATATTTCCTTTTAATCTTTTTTTTACCGAGCTCGTGAGCATCAAGCTGTCACGATAGATCCATCAAATTTTATTTGGTACTTGGATTTGGCTAACTAACATTGCCTCATTTTCATTTTTATCAAGGAATTTCAGTGTCCAAATTCTTTCCACTAATTTATTTTAGCACTAATTCCTAAGCCATTTATTGTGGATTACACTGTGTGAATGTCTTTAGAGCTGTGGCATTATATACCAACTGGATTGAGAATCTGTTAAATATAGACATAAGTTTAATTTGATAAAATGTTAAGTAATCCCTCTAATGACCAAGTGATGTTATTAGCAAATGGGTTAAGCAATGTATGTCAATGGCCCAGATTTTGCAGTTGTAATGCTGGCGAAACTGTCAGCATTTGCCATCATTAGTCTGTGAAACTAACAACAACTTCAGCAATGTCTGCACGTGCACAGTAAAAAGCAAAAATCCAGAAGTTCCCGACAGTGATTCCCTGTCGTTGAAGTCCCTGCAGACGGCAATCTTCAGAGATCACTGAACTGATGAGAATTTCCCCAAATATCCTGAAAAAAGTTAAGCCTTTTGAATGAAGTGTAACTGGGTTTTTGATGCCATACTAAATCATAACTGCCGCAGAACAGCCTCTCTGGCCCTGAAAACCTCCATTATGATAAAAATTCAATCGGTTTTTAATTTTTTTTAAAGTTTTTATTTCAGCTTCTACCTTAATCCCATGTGTATGTCCCAAACTTTATTTCAATCTCTGTGAAATGTATAAAAAGTTAAGGATAATCAGTGCATTTTACTTCCTAGCTTGCCGTCTGAGAATTCTTCAATGTACTTGGCAGCTTAGTCTGTTTGATGACATCACTGTTGCTGGATTACAGTTCGTGCCAGAATCAAAGTCATGTCGGGAAAGGTGAAATTGATGCCACAGAGATCGGTATATCTTTGTGGGCAGCTGTCTTCGAGGTCAGCACTGAGCGCCGTCACTTCGGCACTGACTGCAAAATCCGGGCCATTTTTTTGTAAAATGGGTGATTGATAATTGTGAGGTAAACTGCGAACTCATTCATGGCCACATTAAGGTCAGAAGGAAAAAACAGAAAGTGAATTTGGAAGACAGAGGAAACAAGGACTGGAAAATATACAAGAGGGGAGTTTGGCAATACTAAATGGGATATACTTCAAAGCAAGGAGTATAAGAAATAAGGCAGATGAGCTGAGAGCACAGATTGACACTTGGGAGTACGATATTATAGCTATTACTGAGACATGACTGAAAGAAGGGCAGGTATAGCAGCTCAACATTCCTGGTTACAGGGTTTTCAGACGGGATGGGGGGGGGGTAAAAAAGGAGGGGAGTCACATTATTGATTAAAGAAACAATTACAGCTGTGAGAAGATAATATGTTAGAAGGGTCATCAAACGAGGCCATATGGGTTGAATTGAAGAACAAAAAATGGGTGATCACACTACTGGGAGTGTACTATAGACCTCCAAGCAGTCTGAGGGAGATAGAAGAACAAATATGTGGGCAAATTGCTGTGAAGTGCAAAAACTGTAGAGCTGTAATAGTGAGGGTTTTCAACTACCCAAATATTAACTGGGAAAAAGGTAGTGTGAATGGTACAGAGGGTGCAGAATTCCTAAAATGCATTCAGGAGAACTTCTTTAGCCAGTATGTAACAAGCCCAACAAGGGAGGGAGCGGTTCTGGACTTTGGGGAACGAAGAGGGGCAGGTGGAAGGGGTATCATTGGGAGAGCATTTTGGTGCTAGTGATCATAATTCAGTAAGATTTAGGGTAGTTGTGGAAAAGGACAAAGGTGGACCAGGAATAAAAGTTCTCAATTGAGGTAAAGCCAATTTTGTTGAGCTTGAGATGGGATTTGGCTAAAGTGGACTGGAAACGGCTACTTAATGGTAAATCCGTGTCACAGTAGTGGGAAGCATTCAAGGAGGAGATCCTGAGGGTACAGAGCAAGTATGTTTCCTTAAAAAAAAAGGGTGGGGCTAACAAATCTAGAGCCCCCTGGATGTCGAGGAACATGCAGGGTAAGATAAAGAAAAAAAGGGAAGCTTATGACAGATACCGAGAACTCAATAAGAAGTACAGGGATGCAATTAAAAAAGATATTAGGAAAGCAAAGAGAGAGCATGAAAGAATGTTGGCAAGTACAATCGGGGAAAACCCAAAGATGTTTTATAAATATATTAAGAGCAAGAGGATAACAAGGGAAAGAGTGGAGCCTATTAGAGACAATAAAGGAAATCGGTGTGTGGTGGCAGAAGGGTATGATTCTTAATGAATACTTTGCATCTGTTTTCACAAACGAGAGTGGCGATGCAGACTTTGCAATGAGGAAGGAGGAGTGTGAAATATTAGATGAGATAAACATAGTGAGAGAGGAAGTATTAAGGGCTTAGCAGCTTTGAAAGTGGATAAGATCCCAGGCCATTAAGAGAATCAAAAGAGGAAAAAGCAGAGGCTCTGACCATCATTTTCCAATCTTCTCTGGCTACAAGTATGATGCCAGAGGACTGGAGGACTGCTAATGTTGTACCTTTGTTTAAAAAGGGAGAAAGGGATAGACCGAGTAATTACAGGCCAGTGGGCCTAACATTGATGGTGGAAAAATTATTGGAAAAAATCCTAAGGGACAGGATAAATCTTCATTTGGAAAGACACGGATTAATCAAGTACAGTCAGCATGGATTTGTTAAGGGAAGGTCGTGTCTGACTAACTTGATTGAATTTTTCAAGGAAGGTAACCAAGAGGGTTGATGAGGGCAGTGCATATGATGTAGTGTATATGGATTTTAGCAAAGCTTTTGATAAGGTCCCACATGGCAGACTGGTCATGAAAGTAATAGCCCATGGGATCCAGGGCAAAGTGACAAGTTGGATCCAAAATTGGTTCGGAGGTAGGAAACAAAGGGTAATGGTTGAAGGTTGTTTTTGTGACTGGAAGGCTGTATCCAATGGGGTTCCGCAGAGCTCAGTGCTGGGTCCCTTGCTTTTTGTGGCATATAATCAATAACTTGGACTTAAATGTTGGGGGTATGATTAAGAAGTTTGCAGATGATATTAAACTAGGATGTGTGGTTGATAATGAAGAAGAAAGCTGCGGACTGCAGGAAGGTATCAATGTACTGGTCAGGTGGGCAGGACAGTGGCAAATGGAATTCAATCTGGATAAGTGTGAGGTAATGCATCTGGGGAGGGCTAACAAGGCACTGGAATACACATTAAATGGTACGACACTGAAAAGTATAGAGGAACAAAGGAACCTTGGAGTGCATGTCCATAGATCCCTGAAGGTAGCAGGCTAGGTAGATAAGATGGTTAATAAGAACATAAGAACAGAAGAAATAGGAACAGGAGTAGGCCATACGGCCCCTCAAGCCTGCTCCGCCATTTAATACAATCATGGCTGATCTGATCATGAACTCAAGTCCACTTCCCTGCCCACTCTCCATAACCTCTTATTCCCTTATCGGTTAAGAAACTGTCTATCTCTGTCTTAAATTTATTCAATGACCCAGCTTCCACAGTTCTCTGAGGCAGCGAATTCTACAGCTTTACAACCCTTTGAGAGAAGAAATTCCTCCTCCTCTCAGTTTTAATTGGGCGGCCCCTTATTCTAAGATTATGCCCCCTAGTTCTAGTCTCCCCTATCAGTGGAAACATCCTCTCTGCATCCACCTTGTCAAGCCCCCTCATAATCTTATACGTTTCGATAAGATCACCTCTCATTCTTCTGAATTCCAATGAGTAGAGGCCCAACCTATGCAACCTTTCCTCCTAGGTCAACCCCCCCATCTCTGGAATCAACCTAGTGAACCTCTAAACTGCCTCCAAAGAAAGTATATACTTTCATAAATATAGAAACTGTATGCAATATTCCAGGTGTGGCCTCACCAATACCCTGTATAACTGTAGCAAGACTTCTCTGCTTTTATACTCCATCTCCTTTGCAATAAAGGCCAAGATTCCATTGGCCTTCCTGATCATTTGCTGTATCTGCATACTAACCTTTTGTGTTTTATGCACCAGGACCCCCAGGTCCTGCAGTACTGCAGCACTTTGCAATTTTTCTCCATTTAAATAATATTTTTTTCTGCCAAAGTGCATAACCTCACACTTTCCAACATTATACTCCATCTGCCAAATGTTTGCCCACCCACTTAGCCTGTCTATGTTCTTTTGCAGGTTTTTTGTGTCCTCCTCACACATTGCTTTTCCTCCCATCTTTGTATCGTCAGCAAACTTGGCTACGTTACACTTGGTCTCTTCATCCAAGTCGTTAATATAGATTGCAAATAGTTGGGGTCCCAGCACTGATCCCTGTGGCACCCCACTAGTTACTGATTGCCAATCCGAGAATGAACCATTTATCCCGACTCTCTGTTCTCTGTTAGTTAGCCAATCCTCTAGCCATGCTAATATATTACCCCCAACCCCGTGAACTTTTATCTTGTGCAGTAACCTTTTATGTGGTACCTTGTCGAATGCGTTCTGGAAGTCCAAATACACCACATCCATGGTTCCCCTTTATCCACCCTGTTCGTTACATCCTCAAAGAATTCCAGCAAATTTGTCAAACATGACTTCCCCTTCATAAATCCATACTGACTCTGTCTGACTGAATTATGCTTTTCCAAATGTCCTGCTATTGCTTCTTTAATAATGGACTCCAGCATTTTCCCAACCACAGATGTCAGGCTAACTGATCTATAGTTTCCTGCTTTTTGTCTGCCTCCTTTTTTAAATAGGGACGTTACATTTGCAGTTTTACAATCTGCTGGGACCTCCCCAGAATCCAGGGAATTTTAGTAAATTACAACCAATGCATCCACTATTCCAGCACGCTAAATGGTAGGACACTGAGGTGTGTACAGGAACAAAGGGACTTTGGAGTGCATGTCCACAGATCCTTGAAAGTTGCAGGCCCGGGAGATAAGGTGGTTAAGAAGGCATATGGAATATTTGTCTTTATTAGTCGAGGCATGGAATACAAGAGCAAGGAGGTTATGCTTGAACTGTATAAAACGCTGGAGTACTGTGTGCAGTTCTTGTCAACACATTACAGGAAGGATGTGATTGCACTGGAAAGGGTGCAGAGGAGATTTACAAGAATGTTGCCTGAACTGGAGAATTTTGACTATGAGGAAAGATTGGAGATGCTGGGTCTGTTTTCTTTGGAACAGAGGAGACTAATAGGAGACCTGATTGAGGTGCATAAAATTATGAGGGGCCTGGATAGAGTGGATAGGAAAGACCTGTTTCCCTTGGCAAAGGGGTCAACAACCAAGGGGCATAAATTTAAAGTAATTGGGGGGAGGTTTAGAGGAGATATGAGGGGAAATTTGTGCACCCAGTAAGTGGGTGTCTGGAACTCACTGCCTGAAAGGGTGGTAGAGGCAGAAACCCTCACCGCATTAAAAAAATATTTGGATGTGCACTTAAAGTGCCATAAGCTACAGGGCTACTGACCAAGAGCTGGAAAGTGGGATTAGGCTGGATAGCTCTTGGCCGGCCAGCGTGGACCTCCTCCCGTGCTGTAAATTTCTATGATTCTCTGAAATAACAGAAGATTTGTGCACAACTCCATTTGTAAGTTGTTGTATGGAGCAATTCTTTACATACATTCCTGAAAATCAAGTCAAAGGCAGTCCATCCTCATGTTTTGCTATTTGTGTGACCTAATCCTAAGGTATTTGGATAATAAACAAGTAAAGGAGAAATTAAGATTGTCTACCTTTGGTATGATGTTTCTGATACTTTGATTCCTCATACCTAACATCCATCCTTCTTCCACACTATTTCTGACTACGATTTGCCCGTAGATGAGGTGAGAGTGACTGCCCTTGACATCAAGGCAGCATTTGACCGAGTGTGGCATTAAGGAGCTGTACTAAAATTGAAGTCAATGGGAATCGGGGGGGAAGCCTCTCCACTGGCTGGAGTCATCCTAGTATATCGGAAGATGGTTGTTGGAGGTTAATCATCTCAGCCCCAGAACAACACTGTAGGTGTTCCTCAGGACAGAGTCTTAGGCCTAACTATCTTCAGCTACTTCAATGAACTTTCCTCTGATCATATTGTCAGAAGTTGACTGATGATTACACAGTATTTAATTCCATTTGCAATTCCTTACATAATGGAACGGTCTGTATCCGCGTGCAGCAAGACCTAGACAACATCCAGACTTGGGCTGATAAATCCCACACAAGTGCGAGGGAATTTTTAACAGGAGAGCGGCCAACCACCTCACCTTGATATTACCATCACCAAATTCCCATCATCAATATCTTGCAGATCACCATTGACCAGAAACTCAGCCACGTAAATGCCATGGCTACTAGAGCATGTCAGAGGTTGGGTAATTTGTGGCAATTGGCTCACCTCTCCACCATCTATAAGGCACAAGTCAGAAGTGTGATGGAATAATCTGCACTTGCCTGGATAGGTGCAGTTGTAACAATACTCAAGAAGCTCGACACCATCCAGGACAATGTAGTCTGCTTAATCAGTACTTCTTTCACTAGCCTAAACATCCACCCCCTCCTGGTTCTACGGCTGCTAACAGCACTGTGACACCCAAGCAGTCACCTTCATGTGTAAGCCAAGATTGTGAGTATTGAAAGGCTATTCCCTAATGGAGAAATCCAAGCCAGGCCTGATCCTGCCGTCGCCTAATGATCAGACATTCACACTATGAGGAGCTACTGGATAGTAATCGGAGAGAAAATTCTGGCCTTTTTTCCCTCTCTAACTCACTAACAATAGCAGCATCCCAACTGCTGTTCTGGCACAAACTGAAAATCAAAGCTGGGATTTTCTAGTCTTTAAGCTTTGCAGCACACAAAGCTTTACATTTACCCACTGAGCCATCAGGGAAGACTTTTTCAGTGCTTAACTTTTACTTGCAGTCTTTCTTGATCTCCATCATCAGAAAATTTTTAATTGAAGTTCTGACATCTGATCCACAGCTACAGAAATTCTAGTGCCTATTTCTTGGGTGTGGTTTGTAGCAGATTCCTATTAGTATATGAAGAATTTATTTTAAAGATCATATCAAAGCTTGTGCTAACTTAAAGATTAGGGTTCTGGAAGTCTAATTTTAAGGCTGCACTTTTGTAATATTCTAATAAAGGTAGGGGTATTGAGCTTTTGAAATAGATTTTACTGAATTCATACATAGCTTAGCATAGCATACATGAAGTTAGTAATTTTCCTCCTAAAAGTGCTTGCTGACATTGCTGAGCATTTGGGCTCAGGAGTTTCAAAATCTTCCAACAGTGTTGATTCTTAAAAGCTCCAAGACAAAGTTTGTTTTTGGCCCAGTTTATGCCATTTGCCTAATCACTCGGGATTTGGGTTCTGAATTCTTAGCTGCAGTTGTCTTTTACCTAAGAAATGAAATGCCCATTGTTATCACACAATGATTTTGCATTTTGTATTTTATTTGCAATGGCAGCAATTGTTTGTATGTCCAATGCAATGTTTCTCTTGTTGTGTTACCTGCTGTATGTTTGTTGTGTGATGTGCAGTTGAATAGCAGACAGAACTGAATAATTTTGTATTGGTTTTTCTGTTTTGATTCCCTTAACTAGGATGATTCATTTAAGTAGACTTCACTGTATCATGATCAGTTCCATTTGTAATTGCTTGCTGTTCACATATCAAAACATCTGTGTTACAAATAGGTACTGTGGCTTAATGTATGTCATTAGAGGGAGGGTTAGGTAAGAACATCAAAGGGAAATTGATGTGGTTTTAGTAGGACTTGTCAACATAAATTTATAGGCATATTAAGGAAATCATCAAATGACTGCTGGAGTCGTTTACTGGTGGATAGTGCCTAATGCAAATGTTATTAGCTAACAAGTAACCACCTACCCCCCACCCCAAGAGGGTGGAATTATGAAGTATCAGTAGAATCTGTGTTCAGCTCAACCATATTTACATTGGTAAGTACAGTTTTAACAGGCAACTCTGACAAATCAGTTGTAGAGCAGTGTTGCGTGTAATTACTTTACCAAGGGTTTGCTTTTCACAGCTTAGCATTAGGTGGCTTGACTTGTACTTCCTTGTCTTTCAGCACCACTATAGAATTTTGCAGACGTGAGAATCTAAGCTACTTCTCAATATTTTGGAAACAGCCAGTTAAGAAAGCACGAGCAGCTTCACTCAAAGGAGGACTTGTCAAATATCTGAGTAGTTTTAAATTTGATCAACCCTGAAAAAGAATGTTAGAACTAACATGAGCAATGGTATTTTGTACAAACATAGAAAACCATAGTGCTTTGTTCTGGGGTAAAAATGTTTAATTCTACTTTAAAAATATTATTTAACAATTTTACTGCATTTTTCTTTCTTTTCTAAAGTATCAACAGGTATCCAGTGCAATACAAAACATCTGATTTAGAATTTTATTCTAAATTTTGTTGCATAGTGGTGAACTTAGTGGTATTGATGTAATAATGTTGAATCAACAGTGCAGAAATTCTAATTAAGGATGTTTGTTTTTAAGTTAAGATAGCCATTATAGCATTTTTGTCTAGCAAACAGCTTGAAGTGTATGTTTCTCATCCGTCACAGCCTAGAATTCCTAAAGGACGGCATGTCTAAACCTTCTGATCTGTACTTGCAACAATTGTATGCTGTCAGCCAATCAGCCAGCTGTCATTTCTTCACCCAAGAAAATCTTGTTTGGGTAAATGTGTAGGTCCAGTAATTATTCCATTGAACAGATTTGCATTTGGGAATCTACTAACAAGATCATTTAAAACATGTGAAGGAACTCTTGTCATGAAGAAAGTCATCTAATTATTTATCCAATTATGGTACTATTACTAGTTAAGGACAGGTTATTTTTACTTCAAGGATTGTGACATTTTTAGTTACATTGGGCCCAAGTTTGCCCCCAGGGTTAGAACGGCACATCTCCGTGTGGTGCGCCGAATTTTTAGAACAGAAATGTCACTTATTATTTACCTTGGTTATTCTCCCCTCCGTCCCGGCCCTTGGCGCAGCGCAGCAGAACGCGTGGTCCCGGCGTTGAAAACAGTGCCGGGACCTCTGCACATGCGCGCTAGAGTGTGCGCGCATGTGCAATAGCTCCAGGCCCCCGAGGCTGTGTGGGAGGGACCCGAAGCATGCTACCCCTAGCCCTGGTCCTGGCCGATCGGACTAGGGCCTCCTTCCCTCCCTCCCATTTAGCTCCCGCTCCCTCCCGCCCGCTTAGCTCCTGCTCCTGTTTAGCTCCCGCTCCTGCTCCCTCCCATTTAGCTCCCGCGCACCCCCCCCTCCCGTTTAGCTCCCGCTCCCCCTCTCTACGTCATCGTCGGCGGGGCCCACACGCCTGGCATCTTGCTGGGGGTGGGCCCCGCCCGAAGTTTTCAGCGGCCTGACCCGGCTTCTACCTCCTCGGCGGGGCCCGCCCACCCCGCCCGAAGTCTTCGGCGCGGCCCGTTCAGCCTCCCTCTTCCCCCCCCCTCTCCTCTTCCCCCTCCCCCTCCTCTCCCCTCTCCTCTTCCCCCCCTCCCCCACCTCTCTCCCTCTCCCCCTCCCTCCCCCCTCCCCTCCTCTCTCCCCCCCGCCTCTCTCCCCCCTCTCCCTCCCCCCTCCCCCCACTCTCCCTCTCTCTCCCCTCTCTCCCTTCTGCTCTCTCTCTCCATCCTCCCACTTCTCTCCCCCCTCTCTCCCTCCTCCCCCCACCCCCTCTCCCCCTACCCCCTCTCCCCCTACCCCCTCTCCCCCTACCCCCTCTCCCCCTACCCCCTCTCCCCCTACCCCCTCTCCCCCTCTCTCTCTCCCCCTCCTCTCCCCCTACCTCCCTCCTCCCTCCTCCTCCCTCCTCCTCTCCTCCTTCCTCTCCCCCTCCCCCTCGCTGTTAGAAACACAGAGAGACACTGACAGAGAAAGAGAGACACTGGCGGGGGTGGAGGGGGGTGGGGGGGGAGTCTGTCCCAGCACGCTGTTGTAAGGCTCCCAGTGTTGCAGTCGGTGAGTAGAAACTTAATTTTTTATTTATTGATTTTTTTATTTTATTTTTAATTTTTTAATTTTTTTTAATTTTATTTGTTGATTTATTGATTTATTTATTATTTATATTGATGATGGCTCTTTATTTGTAAAAGTGAAGTAATTAATGTTTGTAAACCCCCCTTCCTCCCCCCCCCCCCCCCATCTCTCATTCTCTATGCCTGATTTATAAGTGTAGGCAAGGTTTTTCTAAGCGTACAAAAATTTACACTTATTCCATTCTGTTAGTTTGGAGTAAGTTTTCGCTGCCTAAACTTGCAAAACAGGCGTAAGTGGCTGGACACGCCCCCTTTTGGAAAAAAAAATCTGTTCTACAATGAAACTATTCTAACTCACTAGAACTGGAGCAAACTAAATGCCAAGAATTGCAATTTCTAAGGTGCTCCATTCGAAACTAGTTTCTCAAAAAATAGGAGCAACTCGGGCCAAAACTTGAGCCGAAAAAAACTCAGTCCTCACCAGAAGTTCTTCCCTTCTAATTAGTAATTTTATGGTGAAAGGAAGTCACATGCTGAAAATACAAGATTAGAATTATGAAAACCTACTAGGATAATACCTGAATTTTTACTTGTTGAAAAAGCCTCAGAAGCCAAAATCATGGGGACTAAAATTTCGGACTCACCGGGTACGTATGAAGCGAGGCCTCGCAAAAGCCGGTTTTCAGGCGCAATACGCATGTGCCGGAACCGGCTTTTCCGATTTGACACATCCTCCACATCCCCGGGAGAAGGACATTCACACGGATGCGATTGGGCTATTTGCCCATTTCTTGCCCAGCGAATCTCTTTCAAACTTTTACGCCTCGTGAAAGCAGGCGCATAGCTACTTTTGCCAGCGTAAGGGCTAGAAATTAGCGATTCGCGTTAAATGTGCTTTTTTTGTCGTTAAAAGAAACCTCACAAAATTCCCCAAAGGTTAAGAATGCCGATTTTGAAATATCACCAAAAAGTAGATCGCCATACGTAAAAAAATACACCGCCTAAATTTGGCCGTTGGCGAACATGGGTGAAAAAACAACGCATGAGAAAAGCAAGCGTTGCAGCATCAGAAATGTCGGTAAGTAGGAAGACCTACAAAAAAGGAAAGTTGAAGTTTTTCAAAAATTATTTTTCAGCGATTGATTACTTAAGGGTATTAATGTTTTCCAATTTTTTTTTCATTTTTGGAATTTTTTGTTGTATTTTCTCCCCTGTATTTTTGGCGATATCGGCCTCGCGGTAAAGTTATCCAGGACGGCGGATTCCAACACGAATCATCCAGCAATGCCCCGGCCAAACACCTCCTAGGCGGGGCCCCGCCCGCCTGCCTGAACACTTCCTAGGTGGGGCCTCACCCAAATACCTCCTCGGCGGGGCCCCGCCCGCCTGACAACATCCCCGGCGGGTGCTCGCCCTCAGCAGGGGCCGCCAGACGATGACATCCTCACCGGAGCCCGCCTGATGACCACATCCTTGGCAGGGCTGGCCCGCCCGACGAAGATCTCGGTGGGGGGGCCTGCCTGTCCAACAACATCTTTGGCGGGACCAGACGGCCCGAACAGCTCTTCGGCAGGAATCCCCCCCACCCTTTCTGACATTCTGAAATTCGGAAATATCCGAACCTGGGCGTGATGTCAGAAAGCAAATCGAAAATCCAGAAAAGCCGAGAATCCGGAACAGCCTCGGTCCCGAGGGTTCCTGATTTTAGGCGCTGCACCTGTATAACATACAACATATAACATATAACATATAACATATAACATATAACATATAACATTAATGGGACATTGATGAAAAGCATTGGCGATGGTTAATTGTGGATGTCTATTTGTGTGTTCTGTACTAGTACCTGGGCAATTAGCTTATGCCATGCTCTTGTCATCTTTGCAGAAGAAGATATCTTCCAATTGCATGGAACGTCGGCGCATGGGAGGAGGGCCGGCAGAGTTGGTTGAATTGACGGATCTCGAGGAGCGAGCCGCAGCCCTCGTTGGGGTACATAATCGCTAGGCCACCCGTGGTGATGCAGATTGTGGTGGCAGGTAAGTAATTTAAAACTCCCGGGTATTAATGTAATTTAATGCTATTTGAGTATAATATATGAATTATGTAATGTAATTAATGCTGGGATCATGAAATCCATGCAGTTTCTGTACATTCTGTTCATGTTAATTAAATGTAACGTCTCTCATTGATATCTAATGTAGTAATGTTGCTCCTCCTACATATGCCTGCGCAGCATAAGCGTTCTCATGTCACCCTGGCCCTCCCCTCCTCTTCTACTAACCTCTCATATTATGTTTTCTAGCTGCCCACGCGCATCAGAGACCTTTGGAGCCCCCTGGAGCGTAGCCCGTACTGCTGCGTAGTACTCACCACCAGAGGGGAGACAACAGAGGAGGAGGATCATTTGGATGAGCCTCAAGCCAGCTCATCAACAGAACATCTGGAGGAGGGGGACTCGGGGACTCAAGGGTTCAATCAACCTGCGGCCATCTCTTCCTCAACCGAGGAAGTAGCGGGACCAAGCGGCTTGCAGCAGGACACACGGGTTGATTCGGCGAGGTAGGCATACTCAAACGCAGACAGACGTCAACCTGGACATGGTAGCACTGTCAAGGGTGAGCATTGACATTGGTCAAGAGATCCTCCAGGCGATAGGTAGGTTAACTGTCAACATTGCCATGCTTTCAGCTCGTCATTCGGAGGAAATGGCACAGCTGATTGCGGTGATTCGGTGGACCACCGATTCCGTCCATGCCATGTGGCAGATGATGGACGCGGCATATGGCACTGCACCCCAAGGTGTCGTACCACCTATGCCGGTAGCTACCGAGTGTCAGGAGGAAGCAATTGCTTCTGACTCTGGAGACGGGTCTTCGGATACCAATTCTTCTCCGGGATCCCAAGAAATGACGCTGCCACTGTCACTCCCTCCCCTCCCCCCCCACCCCCTCTCCCGCCCCCACACAGCAGCAACGCTCGAGGTGCCCTGCTGCAAGACGTCTTGGTGTAAACGCGGGTAGGACCAGGGGCAGGGGAAACTGGAGGGGGGAAGGGTGTGTAAAGATCCGGGGGGCGGGTAGAGGCAGAGGGAACGGTGGCTGCAGGTAGAAATTTTGCCAGGTGGTGGGGGTGGTTTTATCGTTATTTTAATTACTATTCAAAATAACTCCCTGGAAAATTGGCATTTACTGCCATGATTATTTGCTTGAGGTCGACAACGAGCTGCACGTTCAGGGAATGTAATCCCTTTCGGTTATGGCAAACCTCTAACTCCTCTAAAGTCGCTCGCATGGCAATGTACATACAGTCTATTGCGCCATGGACCTTGGGGAAGTTTGCTATTCTCGAGAAACCCAAAGCCCTCTCACTCTGTGCCTCCCTGGTCTTAGGGAAGTTTATAAAGTCCACACTGCATGCGTAAAGGGCTTCAGTCACCTGGCAAATGTAGCAATGTGTGGCCCGCTGAGAGATGCAGAAAATGTCGCCAGCTGAGGCCTGAAAGGAGCCTGATGCATAGAAGGAAATTGCTGCAGTAACCTTAACCTTAATGGGCAGTGCAGTCCTGATAGTGCTGGTAGGCTGCAGGTCTCCCTTAATGAGCTGGCATATCTCTCTGATGACCTCTTTTCGGAAGCGCAGCCTTCTAACGCATGTTGTATCAGACAGGTACAGGAATGACCACTGCTCGCTGTAAATGCGTCGGGAGTAAGGCCTCCTCCTCCTCCTCCTCAGCAGTCTGCCACCTCTTTGGGCACATAATGCTCTTCAATGAACCTTCTTCTATCTCTATTCTGCAGCATTTGAGTAGTCAGCAATATTGGCTGAGAAAATACAGGCCCCATTCCTTTTAAATGTCCTAAAATGTCTTCAAAATTCTTGAATTGTCCTTAAACAACCACAAATGTACTCTAAATTGACCACAGTGTGCTCAGATAATGTTCAAGATTTTCAAACGCCCTTAAAATCCACTCACAAATTACTTTAATGCACCCAACTTGAAGCAGCCTTTTCTTCAACTTCATCCGATTTAAAACATGGCGTCCATACCGCTGGGTTAAGGTCAGGTGAATGCAGCTTTTTCTGAGCATTTTTTGGGCAGGCGGTAATTTGGGCCAATTGCCGAATTTAGCGCTCGGTGGTAATTTGGGCAGTAGTTTCCATTATAAACTCCCTTTTGGGCAGGACACAAGCAATGATGTCAGATTTAAAAATAAAAAATAAAAATGGACGGGCGGTTTTGCTTATCGCCAGCGGTAATTGACTGCCGAATTTACCGGCGGTACTTTCCATTTAAACAGTTTTAGGCGGTAAAGTGCTTCTCAGCGGTAAATGGGTGGTAAATGGACGGAATGATGTTGAATGTCTAGCACTAAGAGTTTTAAAACATATAAAAATTAAATTTTAATACACTTTTTATAGTAAAAACCCTGTCCATTAAGGTAAGTTTTTTTTTTAACAATATTAAAACACATTAAAAATTTATTTTTTATTCTAACACATTTAATTACAGTTAATTTCAATTAATTTTAAATATGTGAGGTGTTTTATTTATTTATTTATTTATTTTATTTATTTATTTATTTATTTATTTATTATTCTGTGTTTGGGTGTTTTAGGGTTTTTTCTAATTGATAGTACAGGTGCAGCGTCGACAATCTCGAGTTCCAGACTCCGGATCACTGGTAGGGTCGTCCAGAATCTGTAAAATGTTCCGGAATCGGCATTCGCCGATTCAGCCGACCTTGGGGTCCCACCGCTGCCCGGCCTCGGGCCTTGCCTCACCGCCCCTTGCCTCGCTCTGCTCGCCGCTGCTGCCCTTACCTCACCACCGCTCTCTTCGCCCCGCTTGCTGCTGCTGCCCTTACCTTGGGGCCTCCTTGCCGGCACGTCCGAGCAGCTCCTCGACGGCGGGGCCCGCCCGACAACCTCATCGAGGGGGCCGGTGGCCCGAACAGCTCCTCGGCAGGGACCCATCTCTTTCTGATGTTCCGAAATCTGGAGATACCCAAACCTGGGCTCGGGTGTTTCTGGATTCGTGACATCAGAAAGACAATCGAAAGTCCGGAAACGCCCGGAATCCGGAACAGCCTCAGTCCCGAGGGTTCCCTTACCTCGGGGCTTCCTCGCCAGCATGCCAAAACAGCTCCTCGATGGCAAGGCCCGCCTGAACAGCTCCTCGATGGCAGGGCCCGCCCGAACAGCTCCTCGATGGCAAGGCCCGCCTGAACAGCTCCTCGATGGCAGGGCCCGCCCGAACAGCTCCTCGATGGCAAGGCCCGCCTGAACAGCTCCTCGATGGCAGGGCCCGCCCGAACAGCTCCTCGATGGCGGAGCCTGCCCGAACAGCTCCTCGATGGCAGGGCCCGCCCGAACAGCTCCTCGATGGCGGAGCCTGCCCGAACAGCTCCTCGATGGCGGAGCCCGCCCGAACAGCTCCTCGATGGCAGGGCCCGCCCGAACAGCTCCTCGATGGCGGAGCCTGCCCGAACAGCTCCTCGATGGCGGAGCCCGCCCGAACAGCTCCTCGATGGCAGGGCCCGCCCGAACAGCTCCTCGATGGCAGGGCCCGCCCGAACAGCTCCTCGATGGCAGGGCCCGCCCGAACAGCTCCTCGATGGCGGAGCCCGCCCGAACAGCTCCTCGATGGCGGAGCCCGCCCGAACAGCTCCTCGATGGCAGGGCCCGCCCGAACAGCTCCTCGATGGCGGAGCCCGCCCGAACAGCTCCTCGATGGCAGGGCCCGCCCGAACAGCTCCTCGATGGCAGGGCCCGCCCGAACAGCTCCTCGATGGCGGAGCCTGCCCGAACAGCTCCTCGATGGCGGAGCCCGCCCGAACAGCTCCTCGATGGCAGGGCCCGCCCGAACAGCTCCTCGATGGCGGAGCCCGCCCGAACAGCTCCTCGACGGTGGGGCCCGCCCGAACAGCTCCTCGATGGCGGAGCCCGCCCGAACAACTCCTCGACGGTGGGGCCCGCCTGAACGGATTCTAGACGCTGCACCTGTAATGGGAACTCTCACAAATGGAGTTCCCATTATTATCAATGGAATACTGCATCATGATTGGCTGTCCAGGCCCACGTGACTCTAGCTTGGATTTGCGTACCTTGAAGACAGCTCCCCATGCGCTGTGCAGTGAATCTAGGCCTCCGACCAGTATCGTACATTTCTCCAAGACTAACAGGTAGATTAGTAGATTTGTTTTCAGGTCGGAGGTGTTTGAGGAAGGAAACCTCCAACCTCAATTTTAGGCCCATTATATTCAAATACATAAATAACTGCCATACAGTAGTGTAAACTTGCATTTGCTGTTTATTTTATTGATTTCCAGGAAGAAAAATAGGCAACGTTTTTACAGTGCATTATAGTATGAACAGATAGCAAAAGAAACTCTTCAAAAATTGCACCAATAATCAAAAGAAAGCCCTTACTATGGGTAACAGGCATATGTTACCAAGTACTCATTTACCTTGCTGATCATACAGAAGATTGAACGTAAAAAGGAAAATTGGTTTTGGAGAAAACCCTTCCCCAAAAGTACCTTTTTACCTAGTTGTGTCATTTACAAGCTCTTTCACTTTCACCTAACCTCCTTACAGCAGGAACAATGCTCTATTGGGATGGCAGGGGGCATGATGGGGGTGGGGGCAGTGGTGCTGTTGGTGGAGAAAATACTTTAAATATAAAGTACCCAGCTGACAGTTTAGAAAAAATAGTTCAAACTGTTTTCCACTGGAAAGGAAATATTCCTTATTATAGAAAATCAAAACCAACCTCTTGGAAAGTGTCGTGTTGGTTCTCCTAACCAGAAGACAGTCATTTTGAAGAATGTATTCAATGGGCTGTCTCCATTTGGTCCACCATTATAATGAATGGGATCAACCTGTTTTCTTGGAGAAAACAACTAAAATATAAAGTTCATCACAATTCCGTATAACTTATTTTGTCTTTTAAAAAAGAGGGCCCTTGACTATCACACTGGCTAAAAAAAGTAAATACACTAGCTGTAGTTTTCACTCGATTCTGCTGACTTATTCAGCACAATACACCCGATATCGATGTAACTGGTGCAAAAGATGGCGGAATTTTAAGTGCAAATTGCGTTCAACGCAACTCGAGTTTCTGTGATCTTTTGCGCTAGTTTTTTAAAAAATATCGTGCTCGAAGCAGGCTCCACCCACAAAACTGGCCACGCCCCCAGGGTGAACTAACCACCATTGGGCGGTCCCGCTAATTGCGATCGTTTGCAGGCCCTCGAGGAAGCTCCCAAAATTAAGTTGGATCTTTTGGGCAGAAGGACACTAATATGTAAGTTTGGAATGAAAATGTTTTTAGATTTACGAAGGAACTGGCTTATTGTACCTCAATATAACTAGAAAATAGTTTGGGATATTTTTTAAAAGCCATTTTTAGTAATTTAACATCAGGGGCTAGATTTTCCACTTTTTTTGCATGCTGAACACCCACTTAACATCCATTTTACCGCTGAAATGACTTATAACGCCAATATATCGCCCATTTAGCCACAAAATGAAAACAGACGAGCATTTTTCGGAAACTTGTCGCCAAGAGTTATTTTCCCCATGTGCGTAGTGGCGGGGAAAAATAATACCACCCGCCCACTTTTTTGGGGCGGAATCATCAGAATGGGCAAAATCAACACCCATAATATTGCCCAGCGTTACTTTCCGCACGGAATTAACGCCGAGGTTCAATAATAGCAATCGGCCACTTTTTTTTGTCGTAAAGATCACATTTGCCGAAACTAAAGGCCATGAGATCGCCAGCATCACTTTCACCACCTCGCACACATCACCCACAATATCGCTCGCCCAAAAAACCGCCCGGAAAAAATGGAACTAACTGGAACTAATCACAGCGTTATGGACGCAATGTTCTACATCACATGTCGCATCATTTAAAAGGCTGCTCTGCTTCAACCTCGGGGGAGTTCGGATGTACTCTGGAGGTCTTTGGAGGTGATGTGAACATCTGTACAAACATCTTTATCATACTGTGAACGATTGGAATTTAATAGGTGTCTTCGTCGGGACATTAATTCTTTGTGACCAATTGGTGGAAAACAGAGAGTTATTGCAATGGGGCCTGTCCTTTCTCACCCTCTCTTGATGAACAACTACATGCTGCAGACTCTAGATGGCCGAAGGTACGCTCCACAGCATTATGTGCCCAATGTAAGACGTTCCAGACTGATGAGGAGGACCAGACATTACACCCCACGCAAGTACAGGGAGAAGCGGTCTTATCTCAACTTGCCTAACACCACCTACCTTCGGAGAATGCGCTTCCACAAAGAAGTTATCAGTGAGATATACCAGCTCATAAGGGGAGATCTGCAGCCTGCCAGCACCATCAGTACTGCACTGTCCATCAAGGCCAAAGTCACCGCGGCATTGTCGTTCTACACGTAGGATTCTTTTAAGGCCTCAGCTGGCGACATTTGCGGACTTTCTCAGCATGCCACACATCGCTGCATTAGATAGGTCACTGAAGCCCTGTACGCATGCAGGAGGGACTTGATCAGCTTCCCTATGACCAGGGAGGCACAGACTGAGAGGGCTCTAGGATTCTCCAGAATTGCAAACTTCCCCAAGGTGCAGGGAGCAATAGACTATACGCACATCGCGATGTGGGCACCTTTTCAGGATCCAAAGGTTTTCAGGAACTGCAAGGGATTCCACTCCCTAAATGTCCAACTCGTTGTTGACAACCAGCAAATTATAATGGCAGTGAATGCTAAATCTCCGGGCTCACATCCTGCGTGAGAGCACTGTATCTGACTTGTTTAACAATCAGCCACAAGGTCAATGCTGGATGCTTGGTGACAAAGGATATGGCTTCGCCACCTGTCTGATGACCCCCCTGCGTGACACCCACACCGAAGCCAAGAGGCGATACAACAAGAGCCACAGAGCCACTCGCAATATCGTGGAGAAAACCATTGGTGTGCTTAAACAGCGCTTTAGATGCCTGGACCACTCAGAAGGCGCGCTCCAATACCACCCTGAGCAGGTAGCTCAATTCGTGGTGGTGTGCTCCATGCTGCACAACTTGGCTATCAGGAGGCGACAAAAATTGCCTGAAGAGTCTTACAGTCCACCTCACCAGAGAGAGAAAGAGGAGGACAAGGAGGCGAACGCTGACATCAGCCCAGACAATCAGGCTGATGCTGAAGCCATGCCCCCGCCCTCCTGTAGACTGCATGAAAGGGCCCATGATGGCATGATAGCTGCAAGAGCCTTACATCAGGAGCTCATCAATAAGCACTTTGCCTGAAAGAATGTTGGTATTTACAAAGCTGACACACTGCTGGGTGTGCAGCTCATACATCAATGGTGGGCATCACCTTGATGACAGTTAAAGTTTAAGTTGATTGAAGTTAAGTGTAATTATACCTTTTGATAAGAAATCACCAGCGTGTAACGGTGCAGCTATCTGAGACAATGCGCAACAAGGTTTTGTTAAATAAAAAACATTTAAACCGAACATTTGCCTGAAATCATCAGTATTTCTGTAAAAACCAACCCTTCCACCTATCCCCCACCCCCGGCTTCTCCTCCCCACCTATACCCCTTCCCCTTCCCCTCCTGACTCCAAGCCGCCTGGCCGAGGAGCTCCTCAGGTGATGCTTCATTGGGGGGGGAAAGGATGATGGCCGAACCGCTGCTTGGACAGATACGGGAGAGGACGGTCCCGAGGTGGGAACGTGCTCTGAGCCAGAAGCAAGATGTTGCTCCTGGCTCTGATGTGTCGTTGGCAATGGGGGTGCGGCACCTTGGGGTGCAGTGCCACGCTCCTGGACTACAGGGAGCCCTCTGCCACCAGTGTTCCTCCATCCCTTCCATGTTACATCTTATTTGTTGGACAAAAACTTGGTGCCAACTATGATCTTGGTGCTTAGTAGACTTTTTGCTGCTGGTGAATCTCCCTTGTGCCTCCCACAACAGCCAAACAAGCACACACCACAGCCACACGCGCTTTCAGTCCCTCTCACCTCCCTCTTTCTCTGTCTCCTCTTCTGCGCATGTCATGATGACCCTTGATTTCCTGAATCGCGGGAATCGAGCCTTGCCATGCCATTGCTAAGGACGGCGACACTTTACGGCAGAAGGTCAGAGAGATTTAACGCTACTGCCCATTTCATATCGCTCGTGGTAATGTCCAATTTCAAAAATGGAGACTAGGTTCTTTGAGAATGGGCGAGAAGCCGGCGATCTGAAAACCCATTTTTGCCGCCAACGCCGGAAATAACGCCCATTTTTGGGTGATCTGCACAAAAGTGTAAATTCTAGCCCATAGTTACTCGAGTGGTGGATTGACACTGATTTAAAATGCCTTTTTTGTGATAAATCGATTTCTAGCTGTATTTATCAAACTTTCCCAAATTACCACTTTACCAATATATCAAGGAATATTTTTTAAAGCAATTTAAAAAAGTCATGCTTTTAAACACTGCCCAGCAGATTTTGCATTCGGCGATATGCAAATGAGTTTGAGTGGAAACTCGGGTGGAGGGCGGAAAACACTTTGCAAAACGGATGCAATTTTGGGAGCAAGTTATGCCAGAATTGCCGATTGCGCTCAAAGCGGAAACTCTACCCCCCTGTCTGGTCTGGTACAGGCAGGAGGATCTTGGCTATGATCCTAAGTTTGTTCTGAGTTAGTTGATCTCAGCCAGTGCAATGGTATGGCACAGTGATTGACCTAGGTGTTCCTGTGCTATGGAGGAGTAAAATCAGCCAGGATTCGTGTTTCTATCTACTTGAAAATGCACATGCAGATATAGCCTATCGACACTCGCTGTCCAGGCTCACGCATGAAGCATAGCTGCTTAAACCAGAGGGCTGTCAGTGTCTGTAGAATCATGCTGCAATGTGAGCCAGTGCATTTAGGAGAAATGGGGAGATTTTTTAAAAGATGGTGAAACTGACACTCTAACTGGGGAAGAAAAGACATTTTAACCTGCGATGTCTCCTTGATCAGCAGTGAAAATTGGACACCTGTAGACTGGAATGCTGTTCAATGTTAGTTTTACGCTGTTGCTCTGGTGAGCAACTCTGCTGTGTTAAAGCATTTTATCTTGCGCCATCTTCATAACTGACAAAATGCAACCTTTGTGTGGAAGCAGTTAGTGTAATGGCCAATGCAGAGTTAAAGTTCTGAATATCTGGTTGTGAACTTTTCATGGCCGCCGTCAAGTCATGAATTAGATTGGACTCACCCTGTTATCAAAGTTTACCAAACACTGCAAATTTTCATTATATCTTTTGGCAACCCAATGAGTTTTGGGTCCAAATCAAATGTAAATGAAATTAAATCTTTAAAGGGTTTATGGGGAACAGAAGTTCCAGTGGCATTGAACTGCCATTCAAAGGATGAGTGAGTTTGCATCTGTGACAGATGTTCAAACTTTGATTACTTTTTGTCAGCTGGATTGCTAAGTAGAGTGCTTTGTAATAGTGGACAACTCTATCTGAAGAGATTTCAACAGAGACCTTTCCTGCCCCAGGAGTTTTACTTCCTGTCAAGTGAAAGGGCGTGGCAAATATGGATGTTGCATTGATCTCCATAATTCAGACCATCTTGTCCTGATCATCTTGTTCTTTTTCACTGAAGTCTGGTAGTGAGATGACTGTGAAAGGAGATAAAATGGTGGTAACATAATATAAATTATTAAAAACAACAGCATACATGGATGCGGGCCATACTTCTTTTGGTGCCATTTATACAATGATTACATTTTGGGCACTAGGTTGGAATCATACAAATTAATTTGCAGTCTATATTCCATTTGTATAGCACTCATTCAGAGAGGCCTTTATTTAATCTGGAATGCTGATGCAACAGTTGTTTACAACAGTTTACAACAGTTGTAATATCTCATGCGCACATATGAATCACCACAGCCTCCACTCAACATATGTTGCAATGCTTTGTGGGATATGAACTGGTTCTACTTTGAAATTTGAAAAGTGGGTCTATATCAGAATTGAATAAGGTTAAGGTTAAGATAAATTTTTTAATGTATCAATCAGAATTGTGTTGCAATGCAGCATTTGAACACTCCACTGTAGGTTAGTCTTTGTAAGTGTTTAACTATGATTGAGTAAAGCATTTACTTTGCCAGTTACAGTTTACAAACCTACAAAAATTGATTTGTATTCCAATACTAAAGCATGCACAACTGGTTAATTACTTTTGCCCTGATAATTCAAATAAAACTATTTACGTTATAGTACTTTTACAGTTAAATTTTTATTTGGACTGTATCTACATTTTTTGTGGTAAGATTTTTATTTTAACTTTTCATTCCTTTGTGTAGTAATCAGTACAAGGAAAGCTGCAAGTGTGCAAATTAGTTTGTGGCTGTGCTTTTCAGAAACATTCTTTCTCTTGTTTTGAAACAGAGACAAAAAGGTAATGTACTGAAATACAAGAAAATGTAATGTAGTAACGGTTAATTTGGAAATGTTTTATCCAGCATAAATTAGTCAGGGTCTTGGAGGCCAAAATGACGAGGTTACTCCTACACTATTTAATTAATTGAAAAATGCTCATATTGCAGTTAGTTGTTACTAAAAACTAGAATCAGTGTTGCCGGTCGGTACTCAACCATAATTGGCACACGGGGGAATTAAATATTTAGCATTAGTAATGTAGCAGTACTAAGACACAAATTTCTATTTCAGTAATGAAAGGGATTTACTGTAAGTGCAAATGGCTGTAATGACAGCTGTGACAAGGGAAACAGTCTGGGCTATTTCAATAAGACATTTCATTGGATGGCAAGCTTTACCACATTATTTGCTGGTAAGAGATCTGCGTGGTTAATTCCCAAATGTAATGCATTACCAAAAGTACTGAGATTTCTAATTGCAAATAGGATGAACAGTTGGCCAAATGTCTTACCTTAAGTGGCCAAAACATGAAGCTCTCACCAACTAACATGACATCAGTTCAATGCTGTTGTCAGTAAAAACATAGACGTCAAAAAAGATCTTGTTTGTTTTAAGTTTAATTACATTTTGAGCATAAGTGCTTCCACTGATACAACATGAAAAGTCGGATATTGGGCTCTAATGAGCTGTAGTGGTGGATGGCTGAAGACCCTGAGGGATTCATTCACTAAATTAACTGTGGAGCAGTATTTGGTTTGGACACAATATGTCTTTTAGATGCAGTTAAAGCACAATTACAGAACTATCTCAGTTTTCTGTTTTCCGTCCAACCAAGCCGAATTGAATTGTTTTATCTAAAGATGTCACCATAATAACTGCTTGCTATGAACAAAGGAGCATATTGGGTATCTTTCACAATTGCTCCTAAAAATTGAAACAGAAAAGTCGAATTGATTGATTTAAAAAAAACTGTATTATTATAAATAAAATAAATCATCTCTTCAAGGTGGCAGCATTTGAACAAGTTTCTTTAAGTTATTCAAACAATTTTAATTCGTAATTCAATCATTTAAAAATCTGAACAGAAATCACACTTAGAAATGTTTATGCGGTAATGAGAAATCAACCATAAGCTGCAATTTATTGTTAAGGGTTTTCATTCCTAATAAGATGTAATCAAATACTTTGACCTCCAATGACTCCCTAATCTATTTGCATATATTGTATTCATGTTAAAATAATATGGCATTAAACTGGCCAGAACAAAGTGATATATTTTATAAATAAATTTAGCATTATTCCTATCGTGGAATTAACCTTTCTTATGAAATTTGATGATTTATCTTATTTTTATGAAAATCTCACAACCTTTTAGTCTACGGTGATGAATATTGGGAAATAATCGGGTGGGAGCTAATTGGAGCCCTGTGTGCATATAGATAGTCTTTAAATAAACTGTACATTTATAATCTTGTCATATGGCCTAAAGTGAGGTTCTTGTACCGTTCTTGGGAGAAAAGTACTAGGACTTCGGTATTGGTTTTAAAACAAGACGCTATGTAGATAAGTAGATTTTCCAAGGTAATTTTTAGAGATAGCTGTAATTACATTATTGTGAGATATATGGAAAATGCATAAACAGTGAATATTTTTTTAAATTCCAATCTGAGGAACTGTCACTCTGTGCCTTCCGTTGTCATAGTAGCATATGTTTTCTCAAATTACCAATGCTGTTTGTTTTGCCTTTATCAGTCATCAACCCATCAGCTGGTCCATTCATAACGACTTCTGGCAGCTCATCAGGGGAATTCAGAACCATTGAATACAGTTCTATCAGCCTTCACACCTCATTGTGTGAAACTGTTTACCATGTTGACTTTTTCTGTAAATTGTACACAGTGCAGTAAAAAGATAGACGCATGGAAATGAAACCGTATAACCTTGTAGCAGTCAGCAGAGATTGGAAGTTTGTATTGACTGATAATTCACAGGCTCTTTTATTTAAGTTGGTCACTAAGTAACATCAAGATGTTTAGCTTTGAAGTCTTGTATACATTACTTAATTAGACAACATTTTATTTGGCCTAACATTTGTCAGGTTTTTTGAAGACAATTTCCCATAATTAGGGCGTGTGGATCAGCTTTCTGACAGCAGACTAACCTTTCACTCTCATTTTATGATAACTTCTTCCAAAGCATTGTCACATTTAGCATGTCAGGTTTTTACAACCTCCATGTTGAATTATAACACAGTTGCCCTTTGGTACTCTGCCGACAGTAAATGAAGTCATTCACACAAATGTAAGGTCACGTAATTTGGCAGCATTTAATAAAAAATTGCTCATCATATGAGATTATGACCTCATTAGTATGAGCCACTGGACTGTTGTGCCATGTCCTTACAGAAAATGCATTTATTCCTTTTTCTTTGTTTTTTATGTCCTCTTTAATTTTCTCCCCTCTTTTTGTGAAGATGCTTAATCATACTCGCTCAAGTGACCATTATTAATTTATGAGACTGAGCAGTGTCAGTAAGCTATTTGACTAAAGATGCAACACAACCGAGCCTGGCTAAGTCCTTCCTCCTTTTATCTGATATTCACACATGCAAAGTATCCAACAAATGTCACTGGATAGTGATCAGAAGTGGAAACCTTAGATAATGTTTCCCTTTCTAGCTCCGAGACATTGAGTCCAATTGCAGTACTCTCCGCATTCACCTGGCTGAGATCAGTTAACTTGGCACAGACTTGGAACTTTCTGATCAGTATGGCTCAGCAGCACACAGGCATTGTATTTCCCCAATTAGCAATTGGGGGAGGTGTTTGTATTTAACAGCTGAAAATTAAGATACTGTTAAACAAGATTTAATACTTGGCCACGACCTTAAATAAAAATTACTTCAAAAACTAGTTCCGAATATTTTTACTGTTACTCGGATATGATGAGCTGAAAGCGTTCAGATAAAAATAACACATGATGAGTTGGTGGCTCATTAGTAGACTGATACACTGTGCCATATTGTGGTAGGATGCAGATGTTCCCTGTGAATCCTGGAATAGTGAATTTCTGATCTCAGCCCAGATTTCTGAAGACAAAATGGTGTTTCCTTAGAGTTAGGAAACATTGGAGGGCAAGTCAACTTCTCTTGCACTTCTTAATGACCAGTTTAAAAGTGTATTATCTGGGAATATTTGCCACTCTACTGGTTGTAAGGAATAGTGTATGTCAGGGGAGAAAGGAAATGTAAGGAATTGTGAAAACTAATTTTTAAATGTGGGGAAAATTGAAAAGACTAAATGAAGTTTCACCGCAATTATGCAGGTTAAAAACATAACATAATTCTGCATAGCTAGTGATTGCAAAGAAAGTGCTGATGCATTCTAAGACTAGAGTGCTTAATTAACATGGTCAAATTTATGCAAACAGCAAAAAAAATTCCACATTTTCACATTATAGATTTTCACAAAACATGCTGATTGACTCAAATATCTAATTCATTAAAAACCACAATCTATAAAAAAATCACTAAATCACTCTTAAAATGTTTTCATTAACTTAAAAGCGACCAGCCAACAGCCAGCAACCAACACAAAAACAGCCAATCAAATGCCACGAAACCTGATGGCTGCATTTTAATCTGCTCCAAGAATCATTGCTGCCTCTCACGTGTTGCTGAGTGATACCTCTGGCTTTTTGCATCAGGCACCTCTGACCCTTTTCATGTCACCTTCCCAGATCTTGGTCTGTATTTGGGACCTGAGCCTGTGTCTCCTCCTTGCAGTTACTCCCAACACCACACCATCTCCTGAGACAGTATCACTAATTCATTGCTTCCAGCTTCCAACTCCTCTATGCTCTAGCCACTTCTAGTGCTCCAAAATTCAACCTGCCACCTCACTGCTCTGATAGCCCCTTTTCCAAATGTTTCCAGTCCTCAGATTCTACCTGACCCTGGTGTCACCTCCAGTTCTTCCAGTTGCCCCATAATAAGAACATAAGATCATAGGAAATAGGAGCAGAAGTAGGCTATTTGGCCCCTCGAGTCTGCTCCGCCATTCAATAAGATCATGGCTGATCTGATCTTGGCCTCCACTCCACTCCACTTCCCTGCCCGCTGCCCATAACCCTTGACTCCCTTATCATTCAAATATCTGTCTATCTCCACCTCAAATATATTCAATGACCCAGCCTCCATAGCTCTCTGGGGTAGAGAATTCCAAAGATTCACGACCCTCCGAGAGAAGCAATCCCTCCTCATTTTCATTTTAAATGGACGACCCCTTATTCTGAAACTACACCCCCTAGTTGTAGATTCCCCCACGAAGGGAAACATCCTCTCTGCAATTACCCTGTCAAGCCCCCTCAGAATCTTGTGTTTCAATAAGATCACCTCTCATTCTTCTAAACTCCAATGCGTATAGGCCCAACTTGCTCAACCTTTCATAAGACAACCCCTTCATCTTATGAATCAACTTTGTGAACCTCTGAACTGCCTCCAATGCAAGTATATCCCTCCTTAAATAAGGAGACCAAAACTGTATGCAGTACTTCAGTTGTAGCAGGACATCCTTATTTTTTATACTCCATGCCCCTTGAAATAAAGGCCAACATTCCATTTGTCTTCCTAATTACGTGCTGTACCTGCATGCTAACATTTTGTGTTTCATGTACAAGGACTGCCAGATCCCTCTGTACCTCAGCATTTTGTAATCTGTCCCCATTTAAAAAATAATTTAATTTTTTATTTTTCATACCGAAGTGCATAACCTCACATTTTCCCACATTATACTCCATCTGCCATATTTTTGCCCACTCACTTAGTCTATCAATATTCCTTTGCAGGTTATTTGTATCCCCACAACTTGCTTTCCCACCTATCTTGGCAAATTTGGCTAAATTACACTCGGTTCCTTCATCCAATTCATTAATATAGATTTTAAACAGTTGCAGCCCCAGCACTGATCCCTGTGGCACCCCACTCGTTACAGTTTGCCAACCTGAAAATTACCCATTAATCCCAACTCTCTGTTTTCTGTTAGTTAGCCAATCCTCTATCCATGCTAATAGATTACCCTCAAACACGTGAGCTTTTCGCTTGTGCAGTAACCTTTTATGTGGCACCTTATCGAATGTCTTCTGGAAATCCAAATACACAACATCTACTGGTTCCCCTTTATCCACCTTGCTCATTACATCCTCAAAGAACTCCATCAAATTTGTCAAATATGATTTCCCTTTCATAAAACCATGCTGACTCTGCTTGACTTTATCATTTTCTAAATGTCCTGCTACGACTTCCTTAATAATGGACTGCAGCACTTTCCCAATGACAAATGTTAAGCTAACTGACCTATAGTTTCCTGCTTTCTGTCTCCCTCCTTTCTTAAATAGGGGCGTTACATTTGCGGTTTTCCAATCCGCTGGGACCTCTCCAGAATTCAGGAAATTTTTGTAGATTAAAACAAACTATCTCTTCAGTCACTTCTTTTAATACCCTAGGGTGCAGGCCATCAGGTCCAGAAGACTTGTCCATCTTTAGTCCCATTAGTTTGCCTAGAACTTTTTCTCAAGTGATAGTGATTGTTCCCCCCTCCCAATAGCTCCTTGATTATCAATTATTGGGATGCTTTTAGTGTCTTCTGCCGTGAAGACCGATACAAAATATTTGTTCAAAGTCTCTGCCATTTCCCTGTTTCCCATTATTAATTCCCCAGTCTCCTCCTCCAAGGGACCAATGTTTACTTTAGCTACTTGCTTTCTTTTTATATACCTGTAGACGCTCTTGCTCTCTGTTTTTATATTTCTTGCTAGTTTACTCTCAAACTATCTTCTCCCTCTATCACTTTTTAGTTGTCCTTTGCTGATTTTGAAAAAGATTCCAATCCTCTGGCCTTCCACTGTTCTTCGCAACATTGTATGCCTTTGTTTTCAATTTGATACCATCCTTTACTTCCTTAGTTAGCTAGGGATGGTTCATCCTTCTCTTAGCATCTTTATTTCTCACTGGAATAAATCTTTGCTGAGAGTTATAAAATATCTCCTCAAATGTTTGCTCATCTACCGTCTTATCTTTTAATCTATTTTCCCAGTCCATTTTAGCCAACTCTGCCTTCATACCTTTGTGATTGCCTTTATTTAAGTTCAGGACACTAGTTTGAGACCAAGCTTTCTCACCCTCAAACTGATTTTGAAATTCTACCATGCTATGATCACTCTTTCCAAGAGGATCCTTTACTATTAGATCATTAATTAATCCAGTCTCATTACACATTGCCAGATCTAAAATAGTCTGCTCCCTGGTTGGTTCCACAACGTATTGTTCTGAGCAATCATCCCGAATACACCCTGTGAACTCTTCCTCAAGGCTACATAGAAAACATGGAAACATAGAAAATAGGTGCAGGAGTAGGCCATTCGGCCCTTCGAGCCTGTACCACCATTCAGTAAGATCGTGGCTGATCATTCACCTCAGTACCCCTTTCCTGCTTTCTCACCATACCCCTTGATCCCTTTAGCCATCAGGGCCATACCTTACTTCCTCTTGAATATATCTAACGAACTGGCATCAAAACCTCTCTGCGGTAGAGAATTCCACAGGTTAATAACTCTGAGTGAAGAAGTTTCTCCTCATTCTCCTCATTTCTCTACCTTTGCCAATTTGATTTATCCAATCAACCTGAAAATTAAAATCACCCATGATTATTACCGTACCTATTTTGCAAGCCTCCATTATTTTTTGATTTATACTATGTGCTACAGTGTAGCTACTGTTAGGGGGCATATAGACTACTCCCACCAGTGACTTCTTTCCCGAGGTACCTGCATTCTGGAGTCTTATTAAAGGAGCTCAGGTCACATTTGCTCATTGTATACAGTACTCAGTTTCATCCTTTATTATGAGTGTACCAATTGGCGACGAGGTAACGAACAACCACGCGAAAATGCAAAGAACAGTCGGTATCCTGGAGAAGTTCTCAGAAGGGGACGATTGAAAGGTCTTCGTGGAGAGACTCGACCAATTCTTCATGGCCAACGAGCTGGAAGGGGACGAGAACGCTACCAAATGAAGGGTGATCTTCCTAACAGTCTGTGGGGCAACAACCTATGGCCTCATGAAGAAATCTCCTGGCTCCGGCAAAACCAACAGAGAAATCCTATGAAGAATTATGTACGCTGGTCTGGGAGCACCTAAATCCTACGGAAAGCGTTTTGATGGCGAGATATCAGTTCTACACATGTCAACGATCGGAGGGCCAGGAAGTGGCGAGCTATGTCACCGAACTAAGGCGCCTCACAAGACATTGCGAATTTGGGGGATTCCTAGAACAAATGCTCAGAGACTTTTTTGTACTGGGCATTGGACATGAGACAATCCTTCGCAAACTGTTGACTGTAGAAACTCCGAATCTAAGTAAAGCCATAACGATAGCCCAGGCATTTATGTCCACCAGGGACAACACCAAACAGATCTCGCAGAGTAAAGAAGTTTCGACCAGTATTGTGCATAAAGTAACGTCGGTTTCGAGCAGAAATGTACATGAGAGAACACACACGCTGGCTGCTGCTGCCCGACCTCAGTTGACTCAGAGTCCGCCATCAATCGATAATGCGAGGCAGTTAGCACCTTGTTGGTGTTGTGGAGGTGATCATCGGCCCCATCAATGCCGCTTCAAGCATTATGCGTGCAACGTTTGCAGAGCAATGGGACACCTCCAGCGAATGTGCAAACCACCATGTTGCAGAGGAAGATCGATCCACTGTGGATCAGGCTGAATTGGAGACTTATACCGAGGAGGCAGAAGTGTACGGGGTACACACATTCACTACGAAATGTCCGCCAATAATGTTGAAAATTGAACTGAACGGTATTCCAGTATCTATGGAACTGGACACTGATGCAAGTCAGTCCATAATGAGTAAAAAGGCCTTCGACAGGCTGTGGGGCAAAAAGGCACACAGGCCCAAGCTCAGCCCCATTCACACCAAACTAAGGACTTACACCAAGGTACTAATCCCTGTAATTGGATGTGCAGAAGTCAAAGTCTCCTATAACAGAGCAGTACATGAACTCCCACTGTGGATTGTGCCAGGAGATGGCCCCACGTTGTTTGGCAGAAGCTGGCTGGGAAAAATCCACTGGAACTGGGACGACATCCGAGCGCTTTCGTCTGTCGACGACACCTCGTGCCCAGGTTCTGAGCAAGTTCCCATCGTTGTTTGAGCCAGGCATTGGAAGCTTCTCGGGGGCGAAAGCACAGATCCATTTGGTTCCCGGTACGCGACCCATCCACCACAAGGCACGGGCGGTACCGCACATGATGCATGAAAAAGTGGAAATTGAGCTGGACAGGCTGCAGCGAGAAGGCATCATTGCATTTGTGGAATTCAACGACTGGGTTAGTCCGATTGACCCGGTACTTAAAGAGGACGGCACGGTTAGAATTTGTGGGGACTATAAAGTAACAAATAACCGTTTTTCGCTGCAGGACAGTACCCGCTACCCAAGGCAGACGACCTATTTGTGACCCTGGCTGGAGGGAAGACATTCACCAAGCTGTACCTGACCTCGGCCTACCTGACACAGGAGCTGGAGGAGGCTTCAAAAGGCCTCACCTGCATCAACACGCACAAAGGTCTGTTTATCTATAACTGGTGCCCGTTCAGGATTCAGTCGGCCGCAGCTATCTTCCAGCGGAACATGGAGAGCATTCTAAAGTCGGTTCCTTGCAGCGTGGTTTTCCAGGACGACATACTGGTTACAGGTCGGGACACCATTGAGCACTTGAAGAATCGAAGAGATTCTTAGTCGGTTGGATCGCGTGGGGCTCAGGTTGAAATGCTCGAAGTGTGTTTTCCTGGTGCAGGATGTCGAGTTCTTGGGAAGAAGAATCGCAGCAGACGGCATCAGATGGCGCCAAGACGGAGGCCATCAAGAACATGCTGAGACCACAGAACATGACGGAGCTGTGGTCGTTTCAGGGACTCCTTAACTATTGCGGTAATTTCCTACCTGGGTTAAACACCCTGCTAGAACCCCTACATGCGCTACTGCGCAAGGGAGACAACTGGGTATGGGGGAATTCACAAGAGGCTGCCTTTAAGAAAGCCAGAAATCTGTTGTGTTCAAACAAACTGCTTGTCCTGTATAACCCTTGTAAACGATTAGTGCTAGCTTGCGATGCGTCGTCATACGGGGTCGGGTGTGTGTTACAGCAGGCTAACGAATCGGGGATTTTGCAACCGGTCGCTTATGCATCCAGGAGTTTGTCCAAGGCCGAAAGGGCCTACAGTATGATTGAAAAAGAGGCTCTGGTGTGCGTTTATAGGGTGAAAAAAATGCACCAGTACTTATTTGGCCTCAAGTCTGAGCTTGAAACTGACCACAAGCCGCTCATATCGCTGTTCTCTGAGAGCAAAGGGATTAATACCAATGCCTCTGCCCGCATCCAAAGATGGGCGCTCACGCTATCGGCATCCAACTATGTAATCCGCCACAGACCGGGCACAGAGAACTGTGCAGATGTTCTGTCGGCTGCCATTGCCCACCACCGTGATGGAAATGGCACAGCCAGCGGACTTGCTCATGGTCATGGAGGCATTCGAGAATGAGAAGTCCCCCGTTACGGCCCGCCAGATCAGGACCTGGACCAGCCAGGATCCTTGGTTTAAAAAAAACTGTGTCCTCCATGGGAGCTGGTCCAATTTCCCAGCGGAGATGCAGGAGGCGATTAAGCTGTCCACAGACGCAAAGACGAATTGTCCCTGCAGGCGGACTGTCTATTGTGGGGCAATCGCGTGGCCTTGCCAAGAAGGGCAGAGATACGTTCATATGTGAACTGCACAGCACCCACCCAGGCATTGTAACGATGAAAGCCATAGCCAGATCCCATGTGTGGTGGCCTGGCATCGACTCAGATTTAGAGTCATGCGTGCGCCAGTGCAACACTTGCTCTCAGCTGAACAATGCACCCAGAGAGGTACCACTAAGTTTGTGTCGTGGCCCTCCAAGCCATGGTCGAGGATCCACGTGGCTTATGCGGGGCCATTTCTAGGCAAAATGATTTTGGTTGTCGTGAACGCTTACTCAAAATGGATTGAATGTGCAATAATGTCTGTAAGCACGGCCACTATTGAAAGCTTACGAGCCATGTTTGCCACGCACAGCTTGCCTGATGTCCTAGTCAGCGACAATGCGCCATGCTTCACCAGTGCTGAATTCAAGGAATTCATGACCCGCAATGGGATCAAACACGTCACATCTGCCCCGTTCAAGCCCGCATCCAACGGCCAGGCAGAACGAGCAGTCCAAACCATCAAGCAAAGCTTGAAACGAGTGTCGGTAGACTCCCTGCAGACCCGGCTGTCCCGAGTGCTACTCAGCCACCACACCAGACCCCACTCACTCACTGGGGTCCCCCAGCCGAGCTGCTCATGAAAAGGGCGCTAAAAACAAGGCTCTCTCTTGTCCACCCTGATCTCCATGATCACGTGGAGGGCAAGCGGCATCAACAAAGTGTGTACCATGATTGCGCAAATCTGTCGCACGATATTGAGATCAGTGATCCTGTGTTTATGCTCAATTATGGACATGGTCCCAAATGGCTCGCTGGCACAGTCACAGCCAAAGAGGGGAGTAGGGTGTTTCGGGTTAAATTGGCCAATGGACAAACGTACAGAAAATATTTGGACCATATCAAATTGCGGTTCACCAACAGCTACGAACAACCCGAAGAAGACGCCACCAACTTTCGCTCTCCATCACACACACAAGTGGCACTTGACATCGTGGTTGATCACGAAGCCGAACTCATTATCCCCAGCAGCCCGGCAAGGCCGGCTGCCGAACAGCCCAGTGAAGAACTGACCAACTCACCCACACCCGCATTTGTACCGAGACGATCAACAAGGGAGCGAAAAGCCCCAGATTGTCTCACCTTGTAAATAAGTGTACTGTTGACTTCACGGAGGAGTGATGTTGTGTATTTAACTCCTTGTAACCTGTATGACACCTGACCACCAGAGGGGCCCACCTGTTGGAGTCCCAAGGGATCCCAGCATCCCTTGGGAGCATCGTATATAAGCAGGTACCTGCACTCTGGAGTCTTATTAAAGGAGCTAAGGTCACACTTGCTCATTGTACACAGTACTCAGTTTCATCCTTTATTATGAGTGTACCAATAACTGCTCAACCATCAGTGCCTTCAGCTGTTTGGGCCCTAAGCTCTGGAACTCCCTCAAACCTCTCCACCTCTCTACCTCTTTCCTCCTTTAAGACACTCCTTAAAACCTACCTCTTTAACCAAGCTTTTGGTCATCTGCCTTAATTTCTTCTTTTGTGGTTCAGTGTCAAATTTATCCGTTTTGTCTTAGAACACTGTTGTGAAACGCCTTGGGACGTTTTACTATGTTAAAGGCGCTATATAAATAAAAGTTGTTGTTGAATATTTAGTTCCCAGCCTTGGTCACCTTGCAACCACATCTCTGTAATGGCTATCAGATCATACCCATTTATTTCTATTTGTGACATCAACTCATCTATCTTGTTACGCACGCTGCGTGCATTCAGATAGAGATTTTAATTTTCTCCTTTTACCATTTTTCTCTACTCTGACCCCACTTTCTGATGCACTCTTATGTTTATACGCTGTGTCCCTTCCTGTCACACTCTGATTATCATTACCCATATCCGTACCCTCCACTATTGCTGTCTCCTTTCTTTTGGACTTTTAAAATTTCCACCCACCTGATCCCTCCCTCCGCCCCAGCCACCCCCCCCCCCCAGTATTTAATTTAAAGCCCTATCGACATTGCTAGTTGTTCGATTCGCCAGGACAGTGGTCCCAGCCTGTTTCAAGTGAAGCCCGTTCCGATGGAACAGCTCCCTCTTATCCCGTTGCTGGTGCCAGTGCCCCATGAATCGAAACCCATTTCTCCCACACCAATCTTTGAGCCATCTCTAGTCTCTAAATCTGCTTTCAGTGCTTTTACTCTTCCCTGGGTACTCCCCATACCTTCCCATACTCTCAAATCTCATCATCCATTTCATTAATACGTTCAAGTTCTGGCTCCTTCCCTTCACTAGAGTACTCCCAAGGTGTAGTGCCATTCCAAAACATCTCCATTCCCCTCAATTATGCCTAGGCTCAGCCTACCCTCCCAGTTTCTGCACATCTCACACACAACCTCTCCCCAGTCCCTTCTGGTCTGACCATCCACCCAGCTTCTATCTCACTTGTGCATGTTGCAGCACCTCTCTGAAAGTCTCTTGCAACCTCTGAGATGTTGCCTCCTATGTTGGTGAATACATCACTAAAGAAATATTTATGAGAGCTACTCAGAGTCATTGTCTGACATACATACAGATGAATGTGAGAGATACAGTGAGAAAAAGACTCCAACAAACTGAAAGGTATGTTATAATCAGGAAAGTGTGTGTGTGAGAGATGAGTGTAAAACAAACCAAAAAACATACACAAAATTCAAGTGGGGATACACTGAGACGGTTATCAAATCTTTTGAAAATCAAAGTAAAATATGACCTGAAACAGCTTTACAAAAATCACTAAATATTAATACACTCCATTTGTACTCTGAAGGCTGGAGGGAAAGAAGTGAGGATGGAGGTGAGGAAAAGAAAATAGTCTAGAGAAATAGGGTTAGATAGTCTTTTTAGATTATTAGAAACATAAAAAATAGGTGCAGGAGCAGGCCATTCGGCCCTTCGAGCCTGCACCGCCATTCAATATGATCATGGCTGATCATGCAACCTCAGTATCCCACCCCTGCCTTCTCTGTCATTTTCCTTGAGAACAATTCAAGATTCAACTTTACTGTAAAGTTATTAGAAAATAAATCAGCACAATTTCCAATTATGGCAAAAGTGTCTGGAGTTATTTTCTTGTGGCTTTATAGCAAAATAGTTAAACATGAACTGTTATTTCAGCTTTGTGGTGATTTTGATTTCATTGCTTACTTAAATGGGGCTTCAAACACTTATTATTCAAGTATCTTGTATCATATTTACATTTACAAGTTTATCAAAACAATGCTGCATTTACACTGCAGCCAATGTGAACCATGTGTGACATAAAAACCAGAAAGAAACCTTAATAAAAACTTGAATCTCAATATATGGCTTACTTTCATGTCAGTGTGGCTTAGTTAATTAATATTTAGGTTTGTAACTGGTGCAATACAGAAATATTATATACAGTGTAATATTATAAAGGTTATTAATTTACAATGACTGAATAAGTGAATCCACATAGTCCTCTATATTAAATAAAACCTTATCTATGTAAATCCCAGGATATACAAAAAGAGGTAACAGAATGGAGGTAGATATCTGGCATTTAGTAGCATGGGGCAGTGATTGTTGTGGGATTTGATAGCACTGGTGTTAATTCTGGGGTTTGGCAACGCTACATTGGGGATAATATTCCCTCTGTTTTGTTTGTTTTCCTTGGAACAGAGGAGGCTCATTGAGGTGTATAAAATTATGAGGGGCCTAGATATAGTGGATAGAAAGAGCCTATTGCCCTTAGCAGAGGGGTGAACAACCAGGGGGCATAAATTTAAAGTAATTGGTAGAAGCTTTAGTGGGGATTTGAGGGACATTTTCTTCACCCAGAGGGTTGTGGGGGTCTGGAACTCTGCCTGAAAGGGTGGTAGAGGCAGAAACGCTCATCACATTTAAAAAGTACTTGGATGTGCACTTGAAGTGCTGTGACCTGCAGGGCTACGGACCTAGAGCTCGAAAGTGGGATTAGCCTGGATAGCTTCTTGTTGGCCGGCATGGACACGATGAGCCGAAATGGCCTCCTTCCATGCTGTAAATTCCTATGATTCTATGAAAGTGATCAGAATTGCAGAAATTAGACCCAAAAACACTGGTAGAAGTCCCAAAATGCCATCTAATAAAATAATTTTAGTTATTCAGTTGCTGTAAATCAGTAGCCCTAACAATAATACATTGTTCATTACATAGTTATCAGCTGTGACTCAGTGGTAGCAGTCTTGCATTTGAGTCTGAAGGTTGTGGGTTCAAGTCCCACTCTGGAGACTCATGCACAGAATCTAGGTTGACACTTCAGTGCTGTACTGAGAGACTGCTGCACTGCCGGAGCTGCCGTCTTTTGGATGAGAAATTAAACCGAGGCCCTGTCTGCCCTTTCAGGTGGAAGTAAAAGAACCCATGGCATTATTCGAAGAAGACCAGGGGAGTTCTTCCTCGTGCCCTAGTCAAAATTTATCCCACAATTAACATCACTAAAAAACAGATTGACTGTTCATTATCAGATTGCTGATTGCCCTAGCCCTAAACCTGCTTCTCTAGTTTCTCTCCTATCTCTTCTCATTCACTTTCTGAGCTCATTATGTCCATGAAACCCAGCTCCTGCTCCCTCAACCCTATTCCCACCAAACTACTGACCACACAACTTCCCTTCCTGGCCCCCAAGTTAGTTGATATTGTTAACGGTTCCCTCTCCTCAGGTACTGTCCCCCTCTCCTTCAAATTCACCATCATCACCTTCTCCTCAAAAATACAATTCTTGACCCCCTCCGTCCTTGCAAATTACTGTCCCAGCTCCAACCTCCCTTTCCTCTCCAAAATCTTTGAACGTGCTGTCACCTCCCAAATCCGTGACCATCTTTCCTGGAACTCCATGTTTGGATCCCTCCAATCAGGTTTCTGCCCCTGTCACAGTACTGAAACAGAACTTATCAAAGTCACTTGGCATCCTATGTGACTATGACTGTGGTAAACGATCCCTCCTCATCCTTCGTGACCTATCTGCAGCCTTTGACACGGTTGACACATCATCCTCCTCCAACGCCTCTACTGTGTTGTCTAGCTGGCTGGGACTGCACTCACCTGGTTTCATTCTTATTTATCCAATCGTAACCAGAGAATTACCTGCACCGACTTCTCTTCCCACTCTCGTACCATTACCTCTGGAGTTCCCCAAGGATCTATCCTTAGCTCCCCTCATATTTCTCATCTACCTGTTGCCCTCCGCGACATCATCTGAAAATATGACGTCAGGTTTCACATGTACGCTGACGACACCCAGCTCTACCTCACTACCACCCCGCTAGACCCTCTACTGTCTCTAATATGTCAGATTGCTTGTCCGACATCCAGTACTGGATGAGCGAAAGCTTCTTCCAATTAAATATTGGGAGACCAAAGCCATTTCCTTTGGTCCCGTTACAAACTTCATTCCCTAGCCACTGCCTCCATCCCTTTCCCTGGCAACTGTCTGAGTCTGAACCAGACCATTCGCAACATTGATGTTGTTTTTGACTCTGGGATGAGGTACCAACCACATATCCGCTCCTTCGCCGCCTATTCCACCTCCGTAACATCGCCCGACTCTATTCCTGCCTCAGATTATCCGCTGCTGAAACCCTCATACATATCTTTATTATCTCTAGGTTTGACTATTCCAATGCTCTCCTGGCTGGCCTCCTATTTTCCACCCACCATTGACTTGAGCTCATCCAAAACTCTGCTGCCTGTATTCTAACTCACACCAAGTCCTGTTTACCCATCACCCCAGTGCTCACTGACCTACATTTGCTACCAGTCCGGCAATGCCTCAGTTTTAAAATTCACATCATTGTTTTCAAATCCCTCCTTGGCCATGCCCTCCCTATCGCTGTAACCTCCTCCAGTCCTACGCCCGTTTGTGATCTCTGCGCTCCTCCAATTCTGGCTTCTTGCGCATCCCCGATTTTTATTTTTTCCAACCTTGGCGGCCGTGCCTACAGCTGCCCAGGCCCTAAGCTCTGGAATTTCCTTCCTAAATCTCTCTGCCTTTCTACTTCTCTCTTCTCCTTTAAGGAGGTCCTTATAACCTGCCTCATTGACCAAGCTATTGGAGTGAAGGGCTTTGTGACATTTTACGATGTGCACTATGTAAATGCTAGTTGTTGTTGTGGCACCTTGGTGTGTGCAAATTGGCTGCTGCAATTCCTACATTACATCAGTGACTACACTTCAAATGTACTTCATTGGCTGTTAAGCGCTTTGCGCCATCTTGAGGTTGAGAAAGGCGCTATGCAAATGCAAGTCTTTTTTTACATAGCATAAGACTAATGCATGTATTGTGTCCTTACTGTAAATCAACACGAGGCACATACTGGAGAGAATGTCACTCTGTGACCTGTACCTTTATTCACAGTACCAAGAAGTGATGACCCTGCGTGGGACCTCCCTTTATATACCTGGATAACCAGGTGAGGAGTGTCTCCCACAAGTTCACCACCTGTGGTCAAGGAGTGCATTTCTTGTGTGTATACAGTGTTCAGTGTTGTTACATGAAGGTTACAGTTACATGAAGGTTACATACATGATATCACCTCCCCCCCAACGTCTTTGGGTCAAAGATTGAGTCTTTCAGGTGGTCAACGCTCTCTCGTGGAGCGCCGCAGTTGGGCTGTGGTTGTTGAGCCTTGGCATGTGTCTTTGTCACCTGTGGTGATTCCGGCTCGTCCGGGCTGGCCGCAGGGACTGTGCATGCTGCTGAAGGTTCTTGTTGCTCGTTCACTGGAAGTGGTGTGGGCAGCATCTCATGATTTTCCTCCGTATCCATGCTGAACCTTTTTTTTTTAACTTGGTCCAGATGCTTGCAGCATATCTGTCCATTGTTAAGTCTGACCACTATGACCCTATTCCCCTCTTTACCAATTACAGTACCCTCAAGCCACTTGGGCCCCAAAGCGTGATTAAGAACAAATACAGGGTCATCGATTTCTATACATCTCCCCTTTGAGTTACAGTCATGGCACTCATTTTGGGACTGGCGCTTGCCCTCAACAATGTCTGACAGGACTGGGTGAATGAGGGACAGCCGAGTTTTAAGTTTGCGTTTCATGAGTAGTTCCGCTGGCGGGACTCCCGTGAGCGAATGCGGGTGGGACCTGTAGGCCAGCAGGAGGCGCGATAGGCTGCATTGAAGGGAGGGTCCTTGAATCCGGAGCATGTCTTGTTTTATGATTTGGACCACACGCTCCGCCTGGCCAATGGAAGCCGGCTTGAACGGTGCTGTCCTGACATGTTTGATGCCATTACCCGACATGAACTCATGGAATTCATAGCTAGTGAAGCACGGGCCATTGTCGCTAACCAGGATGTCTGGCAAGCCGTGGGTCGCAGAGACCGCACGCTGATTCTCCACTGTGGTGGATGTTGTGCACGAATTCAATATAATGCACTCGATCCATTTCGAGTATGCATCAACAACAATGAGGAACATTTTCCCCATGAACGGGCCCGCGTAGTCTACGTGAATACGTGACCATGGCATGGTGGGCCAGGGACACGGGCTGAGTGGGGCCTCCCTGGGGGCATTGCCCAACTGGGCACACGTTGTGCACCTGCGAACACAGTGTTCCAGGTCTGCATCAATTCCCGGCCACCATACATGTGACTGGGCAATGAACTTCATTAGCACAATGCCTGGGTGCTCGCTGTGGAGTTCCCTGATGAATGCTTCCCTTCCCTTCTGGGGCATGACTACCCGGCTGCCCCATAGTAGGCAGTCGGCTTGGATGGAGAGTTCATCCATCCGTCTGTGAAACGGTCTGACTTCAGGGCATGCTCTGTGTGCGGGCGCCCAATCCCCAGTCAGGACACATTTCTTAATCAAGGACAGGAGGGGATCTCTGTTTGTCCATGTTTTGATCGGGTGGGCTGTGATGGGGGAGCCTGCGCTGTCGAAAGCATTGACAATCAATGACCATCTCAGCGCTTTGCTCTGCTGACCCCTCAGTGGTGGCCAGTGGAAGCCTGCTGAGCACGTCAGCGCAGTTTTCGGTGCCTGGCCGGTGCCATATGGTGCAGCCAGCATGAGAGCCCATCGCTGTATGTGAGCTGACGCATTGGCATTGACAGCTTTGCTGTCGGACAGCAGGGATGTTAACGGCTTGTGATCCGTTTCTAACTCTAACCTTCTGCCAAAAAGGTGCTGGTGCATCTTTTTCATGCCGTAGACACATGCGAGTGCTTCCTTTTCAACCATCCCATATCCCCTTTCTGCTTGGGAGAGCGAACGGGAAGCATAAGCCACAGGTTGGAGTTGGCCCTCATCATTACTCTGCTGCAACATGCACCCAACCCCATAGGATGATGCATCGCATGTCAAAACCAATTTCTTAGAGGTTGTACAGGGTCAACAACTTATTGGAACAAAGCAGGTTCTGCGCCCGATTGAAAGCCCATTCCTGACAGTCCCCCCAAAACCAATCGCAACCCTTACGCAGGAGCACGTGTAGCGGCTCCAACAATGTGCTTGAGTTCGGCAGAAAGTTCCCGAAATAGTTCAATAGTCCCAGAAATGAACACAACTCCAATGTGTTGCCAGGCCTGGGTGCGCAACGGATCGCCTCCGTTTTGGATTCGGTAGGCCAGATCTCATCTGCGGCAACCCTCCTGTCCAAAAACTCAACCTCTGGGGCCAAAAACACACACTTGGACTTCTTTAGTTGCAGGCCTACCTGGTCCAGTCGGCGTAGCAGCTCCTCCAGGTTGTGGAGGTGTTCCTCGGTGTCTCGACCCGTGATAAAGATGTCGTCCTGAAATACAATTGTTCCGGGGATGGATTTGAGCAGGCTTTCCATGTTCCTTTGAAAGATAGCGGCTGCTGAATGAATGCCAAATGGACACCTGTGATAGACAAACAGCCCCTTGTGCGCGGTGATGGTGGTCAGTAGTTTGGATTCTTAGGCCAGTTCTTGGGTCATGTAGGCCGAACTTGGTGAACAGCTTGCCGCCTGCCAGCGTGGCAAAAAGATCCTCCGCTCTCAGAAGCGGGTATTGGTCTTGTAGTGACACTCGGTTGATGGTGGCTTTGTAGTCGCCACAGATCCTGACCGAGCCATCCGTTTTTAGGACAGGGACAATGGGGCTTGCCCAGTCGCTGAATTCAACGGGTGAAATTATGCCCTCTCAACAACCTGTCCAACTCACTCTCAATTTTCTCCCGCATCACATACGGCACAGCTCTGGCTTTATGGTGCACTGGTGTGGCGTACGGGTTGATGCGTATCACTACTTTGGTACCTTTGAAAGTCCCGACACCAGGTTGAAATAGTGACTCAAACTTTAGTAGGACCTGTGAGCATGAACTTCGCTCGACAGATGAAATGGCGTGCACATCCCCCCCATTTCCAGTTCATCCCGGCTAGCCAGCTCCTCCCCAAAAGCGCGGGACCATTTCCTGGGACAATCCAGAGTGGCAGCCGGTTCACTGATCCATTATGTATGACCACCAACATTGCATTGCCCAGCACTGGGATGATCTCTTTGGTGTATGTCTGTAATTGCGTGTCAATGCGTTCTAGTTTAGGTCTGCTAGCTCTGAGTGGCCATAGTTTCTCGAATTGTTGGACACTCATAAGTGACTGGCTGGCTTCTGTGTCCAGCTCCATGCGTACCGGGATGCCGTTTAACAGTACTCACATCATCATAGGTGGCGTCTTTGTGTATGAGCTGTGAATGTTTGAACCTGAACCCGTTGAACTTCAGCGTCCATTGCTGTGTCCCAAGCATAACCCTGCCTTGCAGACCCCTCTTGTGGTTCATCCTCTTCGCAAACCAGCCTCGCTGCGGGCTTCCTGTACATTCTGGCTAAATGTCCACAGAAGTTACATTTCTGCCGGGATTTTTAGAAAGCTAATTGAGACCAAGGACTTGACCTTGGAAGCAGAGGCGTTGATGGCTCAAACCTTCATGGCGGGGGAGGAGGAAACCAAGTTCATATATGCGCGCAACTCTGCTCCCAACATGGCGATGGAGCAGGGATTTAACATGGTAAACGCGACTCAGAACCCCACAGGCAGGCAAGGGCAATTCAACACCAACCAGGCAGTAACAGGCTCTAGGGTGGGTCCTCAACACAGACAATGGCAGGGTGAACGGACATTTACACCATCACAAGGGACAATACGTCCCGGGATGGGGCCATTGACACCCACTAATAAATTGTTGAAACCTGTAGGTTTTCGCAGCATGTCTGCCCCCGCACCTCCAGCAGGAGTTGAGATTGTTGTGAACAAAAGAGCTGTTACCAGGCATTCCTCTCTGATTGTCTCTTTGATTACTCTTGAGCACTCTGTTAGTGGGTGTCAATGGCCCCATCCCGGGACGTATTGTCCCTTGTGATGGTGTAAATGTCCGTTCACCCTGCCATTGTCTGTGGTGAGGACCCACCCTAGAGCCTGTTACTGCCTGGTTGGTGTCGAATTGCCCTTGCCTGCCTGCGGGGTTCTGAATCGCATTTACCATGTTAAATCCCTGCTCCATTGCCACGTTGGGAGCAGAGTTGCGCGCGTATATGAACTTGGTTTCCTCCTCCCCCGCCTTGAAGGTTTGAGCCATCAACGCCGCTGCTTCCAAGGTCAAATCCTTGGTCTCAATTAGCTTCCTAAAAATCCCGGCATGATCAATGCCCTCAATGAAGAAATCCCGTAACATCTCCCCCTGCAGGTGTCTGAACTTAGAGGCTGGCCAAGCGTCGAAGGTCCGCAACAAAGTCCGGTATGCTCTGTCCTTCCTGACACGGTGCGTATAGAATCGGTGTCGGTCCATGTGTATACTGCTCGCCGGTATGAGGTGCTCACCGATCAGTTTGCTGAGCTCCTCAAAGGTCTTGTCTGCCAGCTTCTCGGGTGCGAGCAGGTCTTTCATCAGCGCATACGTCTTAGGTCCACAGCTGGTCAGTAGATGCGCCCTTCGCTTGTCAGCCACTGTCGCTCCCAGCCAGTCCTTCGTGACAAAGCTCTGCTGGAGCCTCTCAATGAAATTGTCCCAGTCCTCACCAACACAGTACCGTTCCTCTGTGCTACCGGTGGCCATTCGCGTGAGTCCTTGATTCCCGTTTCTCGTCGCCAAATGTGTCCTTACACTCTACTGTAAACTGCTATAAATCAACACGAGGCACATACTGGAGACAAGGTCACTCTGTGACCTGTACCTTTATTCACAGGACCAAGAAGTGATGACCCTGCGTGGGACCTCCCTTTATATACCTGGATGACCAGGTGAGGAGTGTCTCCCACAAGTTCACCCCCTGTGGTCAAGGTGTGCATTTCTTAGGTGAATACAGTGTACAGTGTTGTTACATGAAGGTTACAGTTACATGAAGGTTACATACATGACAGTATATATCTTTTAAAAAATGTTTTGTGTGTAGAACTCCTCCACTATGTCATGCTTTTCAAAGCTATCATACCTCAAAATGTCATACGAATAGGTTAAAATGAGTGAATGGCTAAAATAAGTGTTTACATAAAAAGCTACTAATCAAATGTCTGTTTTGTTCACATTCAGTCAATGAGGAACAAGTAACCAGCAGAAAAACAAGCAATCAAACGCTTCAATTTTTTTCATAAGTACATTTCACCAGCAAGACCAAATTGCTCAACTTACTTGCATTGCTTTCGACCATCATTTTCCTTCTTAACTCAGATGAGTATATATACTGGGAATAACATTTATATAACATAACCACACACAAAATTACATAATTATGGAAAGGTACACTAAATGTATTCACAAAATTAGTTATAGTGGACCCAAGTTTCCACATGATTTGTGCCTGATTTTTAGGAGCAACTGGTGGAGAACGGACTATCTTAGAAATCGCAATTCTCCACATTTTTTTTTCTGCAGTTCTAGTGAGGTAGAACAGTTCTACTTTAGAACAGAATTTTTTCTTCAAAAGTGGGTGTGTCCGGCCACTGACTCCTGATTTCAAAGTTTCCACAGTGAAAACGTACTCCAAACTAAAGTAGAATGGAGCAAGTGAAGATTTTTGTAGAACTGAAAAAACCCTGTTCTACACATTAAAAAATCAGGCGCAGGTTACAAATTAGGCGTCCAGAACGAGGTGGGGGGGGGAAGGGAACTCATTAAATTCTACAATCAATCCTTATTTATACTTCTACAAATATTATACAAATAAATCCAACCTGAATAAACATTTATAAGCAAAGAAAAGATTAAATAAACCATCTTCCTACCTGTGGGAAAGTGCTTCAGCCATCGTTCGAAGGAAACCGCCATTTGTTGCCGCGCAGGGGAGGGAGGGGAAGGAGACAGCGGCTTGTTGCCGCGCAGGGGAGGGAGGGGAAGGAGACAGTGGCTTGTTGCCGCGCAGAGGAGGAAGAGGAAGGAGACAGCGGCTTGTTGCCATGGAGAGAGGGGAGGGAGGGGAAGGAGACAGCGGCTTGTTGCCGCGCAGGGGAGGGAGGGGAAGGAGACAGCGGCTTGTTGTCGTGGAGGGAGGGGAGGGAGGGGAAGGAGACAGCGGCTTGTTGCCATGGAGGGAAGGGAGGGAGGGGAAGGAGACAGTGGCTTGTTGCCGCGCAGGGGAGGGAGGGGAAGGAGACAGCGGCTTGTTGCCACGCAGGGGAGGGAGGGGAAGGAGACAGTGGCTTGTTGCCGCGGAGGGGAAGGAGACAGTGAGAAGGGAAGCCTCAGTGCTGATGTGCTGATGGCAATGTGGTTTTATTAAAAAATGTTCAAAAATTAAACAGCTACAAAGAACTACAAAAATGGTCGAGTGCCAATGTTTTTTTTCACACTGAGCATGCGCGAACGCTCCAATGCGCACGCGCAGTGTTGCCGGCAGGAAAAAAACTAATTTAAATAGTACCCGCCCCCTCCCACTTACAAAATCGGCGCGAGTGTAGGCTCCGCCCCCCTGGGCGCCGCGCCAAAAAGACAAGGAGCTGCAGAGCGCTCGAGAATAGCGCGTTTTTTTTTGGCGCCGTTTTAGGCGCGAAAAACGGGCACCCAGCTCGGAGGGGCGCCCGTTTTTTATCCTGTGGAAACTTGGGCCCTTAATGTTGGAAATGCACATGCAAGGTTTTCTACACATAGATTTGCCTCTCTCTGGAACCAGGGACTTGATAAAAATTTTGTTTGAGCCTAAGTGTTGGAGATGCACCACAGATGTTGTAATTTTTATCCTGTGAAATTACAATACCCAGAGTGCATCACAATGCATGTCACATGACAACCATGGATAAGCCAGAATTTCCTTCAAGTGAACATTGCAAAGATTGACGGTATTTTTTAACTTCCACGAAAAACTCTGTACCCTTGTCTTGACTCCAACTGGAGGACTGCTGCTCAGAACACAAGAAAACTGCAGAGCCATTGTGCAACAAATTCAGCCTCAGTGCCGACAATCAGAAGAATCGGGCAAGAGGCTTAAGCGACATCTCCTTCCTTGACACGTACATCATCAGTAGCCCTACTTTAAACCTTCAGTCTCAAGACCCCTTCAGCTAAGATTGTTGGCACTGCTAAGCCTCCAAAAGAGTCTCACTTTCTGCTCCTTGTTTCTCTTTCTCACCTCTTTCACTTCTGTTTAGGTGTTTCTTTTTCTCCCATGCCATCATCCCAGTCCTCACTCTCTGCATCACTTGCCACTCATTTTCCCTATTTCTTCAATCCTCACTTACTCTTAATCTTTCATTTTTTTTCTCTCCAATTTCATTTTTTGCTCTCTTCCTCTTCACTTCTTACACTTTCACTCTCCTTTACCTCATTCTCTCTTTCACTCTCCTCTCTCTCTAATTCTCATGTTTAGCCTTTTGGCAGGCCATGATGCACTCAGCTGGGTGGGCAAGGTAGGAAGAATTCATATTAGCAGAGAAGTAATCTGCCTGCGCAGGTGGGTATTTGGAATGGGCTGGGGAGTGAGTGGCAGACAAATTGGGAAGCAGTCTGGGCAAGTGTCACCCTGGGTTGGAACTATTGGGCAAGTAGGTGGGTCTCCAAACACTTTGGCTGGGCAGGTGGATGACCAGATAATTTGTTTTAGTGGTCTTGGTTGAGGGCTAAATATTGGCCAGGACTCTGGGAGAACGGAAAGATGGCACTTCTGATAATATAGCCCTTCCACAGTGCTACACTGAAATGCCAGCCAAGGCTTAAACTTCAGGATGGCCCCTAGCTATGATTGACTCAGTGCAGGTCAGGATGGACTGTAGACTGGAATGGCTGCAAAGGATCCTGGGAGGGTTTGGGTGGTCTGAAAATAATTCTGATGTATCAAGGCACACCATGGCACGAAGCATGGTCAGGTTTCCAGAAATATAGGAGGCAGTGGGTGGAGTGAAAATTAAGAGGGGAAGGCATGATGTAATTAACATGGACTATGGCCTATTGGGAGGAATCAAGCCAGTTGCAGCAAAAATTGGGCAACCAAGCCAAAGTCAATAATCGAAGGTTAAGGCACTCGAGATTGAGCTCTAGGCTCCTGATATGCGAATAGGCCCTACCAATAAAACATATTCTAGGGATCTGGACCACTGTAGCATTAAGCATTTTATTCTGAACTGTTTAATTTTGTTGAGTTTCTTACAAATGTTACTTCTACCAGCACATTTTTTGGTTTATGGAAAGGCAGCTTAAACCAAAGTCACAAAATTATTTTAGTAAATTGATTTGCTGGTTTCTTCTAAATTGCTTTGGGATTGATTTAAAAAAAAAGAATGATTTAAATAGTTTACTGCTGTTCACTTGTTCCTTTGATGTCTACTGATAAAATCAAACTGCTTTTAATTTGTTGACGTTTAGTCAATTGAATATATGATTGGTAATTGGTGTTCCTGTCGATCACTTTTTTGCCCTGCAGAGATGGGGTGCTCTTTTTAGTGTGGCATTTTCAGGTGTGATACTATCGAGCGTGACACTTTTGAAAGGCATAATGTGAAAGATGCATGTTGCATGTTGGGTGCAAGACTTTTAATTGACATTTCATGATGTTTGTCAGTTAACAGGTCGCCAGACTGCAACTATATGTTTTCACCTACATGCAGTCTATCCCTGTTTCAAACGCTGCACACATTAATATGACCTTCTCTCCCCTTGTTTAGTTGGAATGACATTGCCAGTCACTACAACTAAAAAAAAAAAGGTGAGGTAGAAAAAGGAGTGAGCAAGTGAATTGGGGGATTCATTTCATAATCATTTAAATGTAAACTGAAAAAATAAGACTTCACAGATCTTCCATAACTTGGTGTGCTCCAGCAACCCTATTTCTGGATGACGAGTTCTACTGTTGCACTTTTCCCTGGAAGGGACAGGTTTTTAGGCATTAAAATGAACTGGAAGCGAATTCCACAAGCAGAAGCGCATGTGTGAAGCTCTACTGCTGCTATTCTGTGCTTATTTTTGGGATTGATACAGAATATTGGATTCTTCATGTAATCATGGAACTGGTAATTCTTCTCCTACATTGCAACAGTGACTACACTTCAAGAATACTTCTTGGAGGTTACGTGCTTTGTGGTTGTGAAAGGCACTATATAAATGAAAGCCTTTTTTTGTTTATTGTAATAATTATTTTGTGCCTCTACCATAGTACCGAAATGGCTCTTAGCACAAATGACATCCTATGTGACTGTTCAAAGGTAAATTATTCCTCCTCATGCTTCTCGACCTGTCTGCAGCCTTTGACACAGTTGACCACAACATCCTCCTACAAAACCTCTCCACTGTTGTCCAGCTGGGTGGGACTGCACTTGCCTGGTTCCATTCTTATCTGTCTAATCATAGCCAGAGAATCACCTGCAATGGCTTCTCTTCCCACTCCCACACCATTATCTCTGGTGTGGGAGCGGGACAACACCCAGCTCTATCTCACCACCATTTCTCTTGACCCCTCCACTGTCTCTAATATGTCAGACTGCTTGTCCGACATCCAGTACTGGATGAGCAAAAGCTTCCTCCAATAAATATTAGAAGGACCAAAGCCATTGCCTTTGGTCCCCGCTACAAACTTAATTTCCTAGCCACCGACTCTATCCCTCTCCCTGGCAAATCATGAGGCTGAACTAGACTGTTCGCATCCTTGGTGTCATATTTGACACCAAAATGAGCTTCTAACCAGATATCTGTGCCATCACGAAGACCACCTATTTCCACCCCTGTAACATTGCCTGACTCCGCCCCTGCCTCAGCTCATCTGCTGCTGAAACACTCGTCTATGCCTTTGTTACCTCTAGACTTGACTATTCCAACATACTCCTGGCCAGCCTCCCACCTGAAGTCATCCAAAACTCTGCTGCCCATGTCCTAACTCGCAACAAATCCCGTTCACCCATTACCCCTGTGCTCACTGACCTATATTGGCTCACGGTTAAGCATCACACCTCGATTTTAAAATTCTCATCCTTGTTTTCAAATCCCTCCGTGGCCTCACCCCTTCCTATCTCCGTAATCTCCTCCAGCCCCACAACATTCCGAGATATTTGCGCTCCTCTAATTCTGGCCTCCTGAGCATCCTTGATATTAATTGCTCCACCATTGGTGGCTGTGCCTTCAGCTGCTAAGGCCCTCCCTAAACCTTTCCGCTTCTCTACCTCTCTTTCCTCCTTTAGGACGCTCCATAAAACCTACCTTTTTGACCAAGCTAATGGTCATCTGCCCTATTATCTCATTATGCGGCCCGGTGTCAAATTTTGTTTTATAATGCTCCTGTGAAGCACCCTGGGATGTTTTACTACATTAAAGGCACTATATAAATACAAGTAGTTGCTGGTGTTATTGTAGACGGGCTGATAACCCAGACACATCAATGCAGCACTTTGCACACTTTTGTTGACATCGTGCAGTTACGCAAAGGTACTATCTGACGCCACATCACAATGCCAACCAACTATAATCAGTATTGTATGTAAATTGAATAAATCTGTATACTAATAACCCGAGTAGCCTAAATGATAGGACAGGTGCTTACAGAATTAAGCCACAGTTAAAAGAGGAAGGATAATCTTAGAACAAAGGGATTTTTCTAGTCATCAAATAGAAGCACAAAAGCTAATTGGAATATTTTCTTATCTGCCAAACCTGCTTAGGTAGGCACAAAACTTGCATTCAAAGTAAATGTCTCCTCCAGAATAAAAAGGACCAAATAAACTTAATCAAAAATTAGAATGATGTAAAGATGAAGGCTAAAGAAAAGGTTTGCCTGATTTAGAGAAGTAAAAATAGAATATGCCGGTCTACCAGCATCAGAAAGTCTGGCGAAGGCTTTACAATCCAAGATGTAAAACCATCTTTTCTCTTTACAGATGTTGATAGACCTACTGTTATTTAGAGCATTTTTTGTTTTTCGGATTTCTGGCATTTGCATTTTTTACATTTCTGCTGAATTAGTGGGTGGGGGTAACTACCCCAGGCAACTTACTTACTAATCAGAATGAGCAGGCGCCAGAGGTCATCAGACAGTTGTATTGTATTGACCCTTTGTAAAATAATTTAGAATTAGGCAGCCCACCAGGAACAATTGGAGACTAAGAGCTTAGAAGTGGAATCTAGTGCAGCTGACAGCCATTGTAAAGGCAAGTATATATTTGTGGTGCCAAAAAACATAAAACCACTTCAATAAAACTTCCAGACCCCACAGCAGCAAATTTAATTGACCTGTTCTGTAAAACTTAGATATAAAAGTAAGGTTTTTAACAATAGTATTCTCTGAAGAATTTGCAAATATTATAGGAATTACTTTCAGGAGACTATCACAGATAGTCTGCCATTGTGTATTAAAGGAGCAGAGGTGTAACTGAACCTTTGCACAGATCTCACCTGCCCTCTGATGACCATGGCCTTTGCAATGAAAAAGAAAGACTTGCATTTATATAGCGGCGTTCACGACCCCAGACGTCTCAAAGCACTTTGCCGCCAAGAAGTACTTTTGGAGTATGGTCACTGTTGTAATGTGGGAAACGCGGCAGCCAACTTGCGCACGGCAAACTCCCACAAACAGCAAAATGATAATGACCAGATAATCTGTCTTTGTTATGTTGATTGAGGGATAAATATTGGCCAGGACACCGGGGATAACTCCCCTGCTCTTCTTCAAAATAATGCCATGGAAACTTTTACGTCCACCTGAGAGGGCAGATAGGACCTCGGTTTAGCGTCTCATCTGAAAGATGGTCCGACAGTGCAGCATTCCCACTGCTCTGCAATGAAGACGATCTATTTTCCAATTCTGTGCAATACAGCTGTCTAACTAGTAGACATCTGTTTTTTTTTAATTTAAAAAAAGAGTTCCCTTTGGCAGGTTTCTCCTGTCTTACAAAGAAAAGGATTTGACAATATAACTGGTTTGAAAAATGTTCTGAAGAAAGATATAGTCCCATTGTTGAAGCACTACACCAAACTCATTTGTGATTTTTGGTGGCATCTGGCACCATTTCAATTGAAGTTGAAAGAAGAATATATTGATTTTTATTCCATCTGTGTGGCTTGATGAGAATGAATGCAAGCGGAAGCTCAAAATTACTGTTCTTAAAAGGCAGTGCATTTTTTAAATGCTTGTTCGTTACCAATTCAAAGATCATACTGATGTTACAGGTAGCCTGTGAAAGGAATTCACCTGCAATGAGAAAAGGAAAATATATTACAACATATTAGAGCCCAGATTTTCCAATGGGACACAATCCCCACTGAATGTGGTGGGGCAGGACTTCTGCCCAACAAACCATACAAGCATTGACCTCACTAACTGTGAGCTTCCGATAATATAAAAGCCTTTCGTTGTGAGCTTGCTCATTTAGGGTTGGGAAATAATATATTGCTGCAGGATTTAAATGTGTGTAGGCAGCTTAAAGGGCCAGGTACACTGAAAACTGACTTGGGAGCAGAGACTGAAGATTTGTAGCTGGAAAGTGTCTTCATTCTGTAAGGCACAGAACCGCCAGTTCTCAAAGACAGCAGCGGAAGTGCTGCTGGACCGAGGAATCCCTGTTTCGGACGGAGTAGTGAAGATTCCCAAATAGTTCTACTCCGACCCAATGGAATGGGGAAGCCAGGGATTGAGTGCAAACACCACCTGTACATGGCAACTCTACCACAAAATGTGGAATGACTTTACTAAGTCAGGCAAGGTAAGAGTTGGTATCAAAATGTTCTAAAAATTAACTGCAGTATGCATGTGTGCCACTTACATTTACAAAAGGATGAAAATAGGACAAAGTATTACCATTATTTAGGGATTTTATCATGTTTTCTATACAGATGTTAGAAGCATTAGGGATAAATTGACATAACTACAGCTATATGCTGCTACTGAAAACCCTGAACTAATGGTCCTCACAGAAATGTGGATGGGTCTGAATTTAATATCCCTCAATATACATTATTCAGAAAGGATAGGGTAGGTAGAGGGATGCATTGGTGGGCACCTTTGTTAGGAAATAAATAAGAGGTGACATTACAAGTGAAGAAAATAATGGGGAAAACAACTGGAGTTCATCAGAAATAACAGTGCTTCTTGGTCTGTGTTGTAGACCATGGAACAGAGAGGCAAAATGATTTTCAGCTGTGTAATCAAATCAGTAACATAGCCAATGAATAGAAGGTAGTGCTAATGGGAGATTTCAATTATCCACTTATAAGATGGACAAACGAGGGGCAGGCACAAACAATGGGAGCCCCCCAACCCCCCCCTCCCAAAGAGGCATATATTGAAGCAGTCAGTGATTGCTTCTTAATTCAGCATGTGAGAACGAGCACAAGAGGGAATAATGTTGTGGATTTAGTGTTCAATAATGAGCCACAGCTGATGAGTGACTTAGAGGTGGGCATCCTGCCATCAGCCGGTCCAGGCAGCGGGCGGTCGAGGGGGTCGTTCAGCCCGACTGCCTGCCTCACTTCCGCGCTTACATCCGAGCCAGGGTGTCCCTGGAGATGGAGCACGCGGTGTCCACCGGTACTCTCGCGGCCTTCCGCGAGAGGTGGGCGCCAGAGGGACTGGAGTGCATAATTACCCTCGACAACCAAATTTTAATTTGATTTTACATGTTTTAAAGTTTAATTTGTTTTTATTGCCGGATTTAGTGTCCCCTGAGACAGGGGGCACTTGTATAATTTGCCTCTCGGTGCCCTAAAAAAACCCACAAAAGAAAACAAAAAAAAAGTTCACTTGAAAAGTGTTTGGTGTGTCCCCTTCCTTTAATCAGGGGGCACTTGAGTTAATGTTTATTTTTGTTCTCAACAAAAAGAGTGGTAGCACCCTGCTAATTCGGACCATTTTATTGCAAGATTTAAAAAATGCGGCTGTATAAAGTTTAGGAATAATAGTATGCTGGTGGCACTTTAAAAAAAAAAGGCTCAATTTACAGAAATTAAGAGGGCCAAAGACTGGGTAAGGATATTTGGAACTCAAAAATAGTATTTTCTTTCATATGGAAATCTCAAAAGGTTATGAAGTCTTGTATATCCCCATGAAGAGAAAAAGATTATATAATGAGGAATAGCCACAGTAGCTTCATGGAGAATTAGTTTGGCAATTCATACTCAAAACAGGTATTTCAAGGCTTATAAAATGACTAATAGTCATTCAGACAGGGAAAGATATAAAAAGAAGTTAGAACTAACAAAAGAAGTGTTAGCGAGTTAAAATTAGTCTGGAGAGGAGAATAATGTAAAATATGCAAAATCATGGGAAAGCATTAATTACTTATTGGAGGTTAGAGAACAAGTAGAAGCATTGCAGGTCAACTCCGGCAGAATTATAAATGATGATAATGGCAAGACAGATGCATTAAACAGATATTTTGTGTCTGTTTTGAAATGAGAGAAGTTTGATCAGTTCCTTGAATAGGAGTTAAAATGGAACTGAAATTGATTGCTTGCATATTTCAAGAGAAATGGTGCAAGCTAAATTATAAGGACTTGAGGTGGAAAAAAGGCCAAGGCCAAATTTAATTTATCCTTGAGTATTGAAGGAAATGGCAGAGGTCGTGAGTAAATCTCCAGTAAATATTTTTGATACTTCAATGAGAATAGGGGACCAACAATTTATATTTATATAGTACCTCTAACATAGAGAAACGTCCCAAGGCAATTCATTGGAGTATTATAAGAACATAAGAAATAGGAGCAGGAGTAGGCCTTTTAGCCCCTCGAGCCTGCTCCGCCATTCAACGAGATCATCGCTGATCCTCTACCTCAACTCCACTATCCCATGATTTCCTTAATATCCAAAAATCTATCGATCTCTCTATGCTTAATGACTGAGCCTCCACAGCCCTCTGGGGTAGTGAATTCCAAAGATTCACCACCCTCTGAAGAAATTTCTCCTTTCCTCCCTGCATCTACCCTGTCAAGCCCTGTAAGAATTTTGTATGTTTCAATGAGATCACCTCTCATTCTCCTAAACTTGAGAAAATATAGGCCTAGTCTACTCAATCCACCATCCCAGGAAGTAATCTGGTGAACCTTTGTTGCACTCCTTCTATGGCAAGTATATCCGTCCTTTTGGTAAGGAGACCAAAACTGTACTCAATGCTCCAGGTGTGGTCTCACCGGGGCCCGCTATTCTTGCAGTAATTGGTCTATTGGGCTAGAAATTAGCCAGCCTAATGCACATTTTAACGTGATTTTTTCACATTAAAAGTGTTTTTTTGTCATTAAAAGAAAGCTAACAAATTACCCCAAAGGTTAAGAGTGGCGGTTTTGAACTATCACCAAAAAGCGGATCGCCATGCATAAATTTGGCCATTTGGTGAACCGATATTCAAATGAAAAACCAATGCATGAGAAATGTAGGCGTTGCAGCCTCAGAAACGTCGGTAAGTAGGAAGACCTACAAAAAAGGTAAATTAAAGTTTTTTAAAAATTCTTTTTCAGTGATAGATTATTTAAGGGTATTGTTAATGTTTTCTGATTTTTTTTTTTTTAATTTTATTTTTGGAAATGTTTGTGTTTCCTCCCCTGTTTTTTGGCGATATCAGCTTCGCGATAAAGTTATCCAGGATGGCGGTTTCCAACACGAATCCTCCAGAAACGCCGATTTTTATCGACTGGCGTATTTATTTTGCCAAATTCACCCCGTTTAAAAAATGGCGAAATTTTTATTATTTTTAAACAAAAATTACGTTAAAAAAACAAATCTCGACAGGCTGGCGAATTTCTAGCCCATATACTCTTATACTCAAATCCTCTTGTAATAAAGGCCAAAATAACATTTGCTCTCTTAATTGCGTGCTGTATCTGCATATTAACTTTCAGTGATTCATGTACAAGGGCACCTAGATCCCTCTAAACAACAACATTTCCCAATCTCTCACCATTTACAAAATATACTGCTTTTCTATTTTTCCTACCAAAGTGGATAACTTCACTTTTATCCACATTATCTTCAATTTCCCACATTCTTGCACACTCACTTTGCCTGTCCACATCCTCTTGAAACCACTTTGCATGCTCCTCACAACTTACATTCCCACCTAGCTTTGTATCATCATAAATTTGGATATATTACATTACATTTGGTACATTTGAGATTTTTTTTAAAATTTGACACCGAGCCACGTAAGGAGAAATTAGGAGTTAGATTTTAAGGAGCGATTTGAATGAGGAAAGTGAGGCGGAGAGGTTTAGGCAGGGAGCTCCAGAGCTTAGGGCCCAGGCATCAGAAGGCACGGCCACCAATAGTTGAGCAATTCTAATCAGGGATGCTCAAGAGGACAGAATTAGAGGAGCGCAGACATCTCGGTGGGAGTTGTGGGGCTGGAGGAGATTACAGAAATAGGGAGGGGCGAGGCCATGTTGGGATTTGAAAACAAGGATAAGAATTTTGAAACCAAGGCATTACTTAACCGGGAGCTAATGTAGGTCAGCGAGCACGAGGGTGATGGGTGAGCAGGACTTGGTGCGAGTTAGGACATTGGTGGCCGAGTTTTGGATCAGCCCTAGTTTACGTAAGGTAGAATGTGGGTGGCCAGCCAGGAGTGCATTGCAATAGTCAAGTATAGAGGTAACAAAGGCGTGGTTGAGCTTGAGGCAAGGGCGGAGACGTCAGCAGTCTGACAATTTGGAGACCGTGGAGGGGTTGAGAGAAGTGGTAGTGAGGTAGAGCTGGGTGTCATCAGTGTACATGTGGAAACTGACGCTGTGTTTTTGGATGATGTCGCCAAAGGGCAACTTGTAGATGAGAAATAGAAGTGTCAGATGATTGGAGGAAGGCAGTTGTGGTTTCCTTACTTAAAAAATGATTAAAACCATAAGCTGGGAACTATAGACTTGTGAGTTTAAGCTGTGTGGTGGGGATGCTGTTAATAACCATTTAGAAAGGTCGGGCCTGATTGGGGACATCCGACATGGCCATGGAAAACTTGGGTTATTTTGACAAATTTGATCCAATTTTGTGAAGATCTCACTACGGCGGTGAATCAGGGAGACTTACTGGCTGACATCTACTTGGATTTTCAAAAATCCTTTGCTAAAATTTCGTATGAGAAACTGCATTAATATTAAATGGCATGGCATTGAAGGTTAAATTGCAAAATTATCACACATTTGTAAAAGGAGCTTAAGCAAAGGATGGTTTTAAATGTGGCACCTTCCCATTGGGATCCATTCACTAGTTGGGTGCCCAGGACTTGATAGATTCCCTTCTGTTTATTATGTTTATTAGTGAAATGGAGCAAGGTGTAGAAAGTACAGTTATTAGCAATTTACAGATTATCCTTAACCGTGTTGTAGAGTTAGGACCTTTAGAAGAAGGAAACAGATTACAACTGGATTTGGATAGATTAGGGAAGAAGCTTCCAAGATTGATAAATGACTTTCAGTATGGTTAAGTCTGCAGTTATGCATATAGGTGAGCAGAATTCAGATATAAAATATAGCAGGAGTGGGTTAAAGAAAAGAAAGACTTGGATTTATTTAGCACCTTTCATGGCCATCGGATGTTTCAAAGTGCTTCACAGCCAATTAAGTACATTTTTGGAGTGTAGTCACTGTTGTAACGTGGGAAACATTAATAAAGGTGACAGAAAGGGAGAGGGACTTGGCAATGATCATTGACTGCTTCCTAAAGGTTTAAGTGCAGTGTTAGGAAGATGCAGTCAAAATGAAAAGGGTCCTGGGTTTTATTACCTGATTTATTAACTACACAATTATGGTTGCAATAATAGTTATATTAAGCTTAGGTAAGACCTCAATTGGAGACTTGTGAACAAATTTAGTGTGCCCCCACATCAAGAAGGACATTTCGGCTTTACAGAAGGGCAGTGAGTGCCTATGTTCGTTGAGCTATGAAGATAGGTTTCATCCCTTGAATTTGGATTCACTGAAGAGGTATAAACTTGGAGGGAATTTGATTTGGGTATTTAAAATGATTAAGAACATCAGTAATGTATAAGTTTGAGGTGTTTGGTTTAGATAGAACTATCTATTTAAAATGAGAAAGTAGGGAGTGAGGGTGGATGTTCAGAATGTATATTTTTCTGAGAGGGTGATCAACCTGTGGATTCTGGAGGTGGTCGTGAGGACTGACATTTTGAAGTCCTTCAACAAGGTATTAGACAAGTATCTGGCAGATGGAAGCTAAAAAGATGATTCTAATAATTAATGTGAGCATAAGTTGAAAACCCCAGCAATTGTATTACAAGACAGAACACCATTATTGTTCTAAAACATCATATCATCCTACTTATCTGTGAACAATACCACAGGACATCTGTTATCAGAGGTACAATTCTGGCATGTCTGTTTTCAAAGTAAACCAGCAATTAGTGAGAGAAAGTCACTTCTAAAGTTTAGTTTAAAATTTTACCACCTTTAATTATTGAGGAGGTCAGTCACTGACCATGACATAAATTTGCCTCCCTTACTGAGGACATGGAAATTTAAAAGTGATTGATGCTCCATTAAAAACAACTGCCAATTTGGTTATAGTGATGTGTTTTTTTTGTGCAACATAATTAAATTTTTGTCCAGTAAATTGAAAGCAATAATAAACCAAATGATTGAGTGGAATCCACTGTACATTAATACATTTTATTTCCGAACAATGAGATTTTTCCCTGAAGACAATTCTTAATTCCAAGGAAGAAACTAATTTCTATAGTATATTATACAGTAGTTCTTAAAATGAGGTTTTTACTTTTTAGGATTTTAATTCACTTTGAATTAATTTGACTGGACTGGTACAGCCCAGAATTTCAATGTAATTATAAGAAAAGCAAAGTCAATGCAAAAGCAGTAAATTAGTAATATCTGACTGGGACAATAAACTTGTATTGATCTGATAAATTTAAAGCTAGATAAATGGACACCAAATTGGATTGTTGTACACTATAAACCAACACAGATTACTGAAGACTTATTGCAAGAGTCCAGAACTGGAAAGGATTATAGGTTCTTGTTTGAGAGGTGACTGTTTTTATAGTGCTTTTTATGTTTTTGTATTCTCTTTTCAAATAGAGAACAAAGTATGTTATCCTTAAACCTGCCTGGGATGGTGCATTTGGAGTTGAGGAAAATTCGTTGTCAGCTTTTGTAGATGATTCAAAGGAATCTATTGACACTGACTTCCCTGACAAAGATCCAGCAAACGTACTGGAATGGTGGTTTTTGGACCCATCAACTCGAGTAGTAACAGAGGGAGTACTGCTTGAAGATGAAAAAAATGACAGAAGTAGCTGCATACCAGCCATTGTGATCACACAAGCAGATGAGGTATGTGATAGACAATATCTGATGTAAAATTCACTGTTATCTGTGGTTATTTGTATGCAAGACACTAGTTAACATACTGCTCAGTTGTTACTTCTCCCACAATGCAGTTTTATGCACCTTTATTTTTATATTTAACAATGGCACATTTATAAAACACATGCCTTTCTTTATTGTTTCTTTAAATTGCATCTTGTGATTAAGGTACCTAAAAATACGAGCAAATTTGCTATATTTGGGCCAGATGTCGATGGGGGTTCTGTCAGAAAGCGATCTGGTTGCCAATTTCAGTATTTCCTGGTTGTCCTTCTAAGGAGCAGAACATCTGCCTGCCATTTGCAAGGCCAATTCCACTGCCCTTGATTTAACAAAAAAAATGGATCTGCCTCCTCGGGCGTCGGGGTGTGGGGTTGATTGATGTATGGTGGGATATGAGAACTGGCTGGGCAAACCCCACTTTTTATGGCAGGTAGGCATCAGATTTTCTCGCTGTATAGGGCAGGCAATGGTCACAGATGCACCTGTCGTGCCATAGACACCTGCTGGCCTCATGTAAATTAGGTGTCCTGCTGTGCCCGCAAACTATTGAGGTCAGCGCTGGAGGGCACATTCCAGCGTAACTGCTGGATTACAGCCTGCAGATTTTTGGGGCTGTAATATCTTATCTAGATTTTCTCCTAATCTCCAGCCATTTTGGTATATTGGTATTCCATCACTGTTGCAAAAACACAGATAATTCTTCTCCTGTAGTGCTTAATTTAATAGAATTACAAGTCTTTGCAATCTGTGCCAGGATGATGTTAAGAGTGGCTCTTAAGTAATGAGATTCCAATGATGATCCTGATGAGAAGTTTTACATTCCTCTGAAGACATTAATTTTCTTTGAGTAGTTTCCATTGTGCTGCTGTTTTTTTCAAAAATAAAATACAAGCATTTCATATCACTGCTATCACTTTTTAAAGCATATTAAATGCAGATTGAATTCAATCTCCAGTGAGTTTAGCCAGAAGAAATAAAAGGCTCCAACTCCATCTCCACGCAACCTCAGTAGCTTTCAGCAGTGGTATTTCTGGAAACTTGATGCAACTGGCTGTATTGTCTGTCTGTCTATTTAAAAGTTTTGTAGCCACGGGAGAATGATGTGACTGTGGTGCCCATTATCAATGCTCAGCAATTATTGTCTTCCTCATTGGGTAATGTTTTTCCTTCTTCTTAATTCTAATTGCTAATCACCAAATATATTGTCCAAAAACCTTTTTGCCTCAAATTTTTCTGACCACAATTATTGCCTGTACTGAACTATCACTGTTATGTTTATCATTTATACCTTAATCATGTAGATTTTAAAAATCTCCCGAATCACATTGCAGCAAAATAATTCTCCCAGATACAGCTGTCACCTCATCCACATAATTACGTAGCTCTATAAATAAAGTTAAACACATACTTTACGCACAAATAATTTTCCATTAAATAATATCTTTCACATTCTCAGGACATCCCAAAGCCTTTGAATTGGTTTTAAAAAAGAAAGTGTAGTCACTGTTGCATAGACAAACGTAGCAGCTAATTTGTACTCAGTGAGGTCCCACAAACAGCAATGAGATAAATGACCAGTTAATATATTTTTGGTGGAATTGTTTGAGGGACTAATGTTGGCCAGGAAACTGGGAGAACTGCTCTTCTTCCTTAGGGCCCTGGGATCTTTTATGTTCACTTTAACAGGCAACTTGGGCCTTGGTTTAATGTCTCATTCGAAAGAAAGCACCTCCGACAATGCAGCACTCCTTTAGTACTGCACAGCCTAGATTATGTGCTCATGTCCTAGAGTGGAGCTTGAATCCACAATCTTCTGAATCAGCTGTGAGAATGCTATCACACTGACCCATTAAAAAAAAATCAATAATAATTCTCAAAACAAATCTCAAAATCTGCCACCCTCCTTCCAATCTTTCCAACTTTCTCCTTCCCGCCTCTTCCCTCCACCCCCGCCCCCCCCCCCCCAAAAAAAAATCAACAACCTCTACTCCAGATATATATATTTTTCTACACCAGAAAACATCACACTAGCCTGTACCCTTTATTTCAGGGCCGCCTTCAACTTGGGTCTAATGTGGTGAATGCAGGAGCTTGTACATTTTGCAGATGGAGTATAATATGGGAAAGTTATCCACTTTGGTAGGAAAAATAAAAAAGCTAATTATTATTTAAATGGAAAGAAATTACAAAATGCTGTAGTGGATGAAACACAAAAGTTAGTATGCAGGTACAGCAAATAATCAGGAAGGCAAATGGAATGTTGGCCTTTATTGCAAGGGGGATGGAATATAAAAGCAGAGAAGTCCTGCTTACAGGGTATTGGGGATTCTGGTCCGGCATCATACCTGGCAGGGGGCCGCGACCCGCGCTGTTGCCGGAGGGCCCCCGCGCTGTTGCCGGAGGGCCCCATTGTTCACGGGTGATTCTGGACTAAATGCTGCGCAGGAGCCTTCTGTGCAGCGCATGCACAAATCCAGCTTCGGGGTCAGGATGCCATCTTGTCAGGAAAAGATCAGCAAAGCAGCACAGAGAAGGAATGAGGTCGGAGTTTTGCAGCTGGAGCTTGGCGGAGGTGTTCAGGGACCCGAGCGCTGTCATCAGGACCCGTTAAGTCGAGGGTTGGCGTGACCTCCCGTGGTCCGGAAAATTCTCTGATCCGGCCCCAAGGGTGCCGGACTGGAGAGGTACAGCGGTATTGTTTACAGTTTTGGTCACCTTATTTAAGGAAGGATATACTTGCATTGGAGGCAGTTCAGAGAAGGGTCACTAGGTTGATTCTTGCAATGTAAGGGTTGACTTATGAAGAAAGGTTGAACAGGTTGGGCCTATACTTATTGGAGTTTAGAAAAATGAGAGGTGATCTTATTGAAACATATAAGATACTGAGGGGGCTCGACAAGGTAGATGCAAAGAGGATGTTTCCCTTGTGGGCGAAACTAGAAATAGGGAGCATAGTTTCAGAATAAAGGGTCTCCCATTTAGAACTGAGATGAGGAGGAATTCCTTCTCTCAGAGCGTCATAAATCTGTGGAATTCTCTGCCGCGGAGGCTGGGTCATTGAATATATTTAAGGTGGAAATAGACAGATTTTTGAATGATAAGGAAATGAAGGGTTATGGGGAGCGGGCAGGGAAGTGGAGCTGAGCTCAGGATCAGATCAGCCATAGAAACATAGAAAAATTGGTGCAGGAGTAGGCCATTCAGCCCTTCTAGCCTGCACCACCATTCAATGAGTTCATGGCTGAACATGCAACTTCAGTACCCGCTTCCTGCTTTCTTGCCATACCCCTTGATCCCCCTAGTAGTAAGGACTTCATCTAACTCCCTTTTGAATATATTTAGTGAATTGACCTCAACTACTTTCTGTGGTAGAGAATTCCACAGGTTCACCACTCTCTGGGTGAAGAAGTTTCTCCTCATCTCGGTTCTAAATGGCTTACCCCTTATCCTTAGACTGTGACCTCTGGTTCTGGACTTCCACAACATTGGGAACATTCTTCCTGCATCTAACCTGTCTAAACCCGTCAGAATTTTAAATGTTTCTATGAGGTCCCCTCTCATTCTTCTGAAAGCCATGATCTTATTAAATGGCAGAGCAGGCTCAAGGGGCCAGATGGCCTACTCCTGTTCCTATTTCTTATGTTTTATACCAAATAAATCAACCTGCCTGCATCCTCCATACTTTCTGGCTATTTCATTCCTCCTGCTCATCCCATCTCATGGATGTTCTCTTGGTTCTGACTCTAGCTGATCCCCACCAATGTTCCCTCTAAGCAGTGTGCGTGCATGGCCGCGCCGTAATCTGCGAAATACCATGCATGTGCAGACATTTAAAGGGACCGTGCATTGAAATAAACAGGCTGTGCACAATAAAGACAATTTAGACGGAGCATTGCTCCCCAATCTCCTACCCATTCCCTCCTCTGGCTTTCCATTGTACCAAGTCTGTGGTACTGGCTTCTGTGGCTCTGGTCCCTTTGTTAGAAATCACTGGACAAAATGGCAGCTGTCGAAAATAACTGAAGAAAAATGATGCAGTTAGCGGAGATAGAAATAAAGATTTGCATTTATATAGAGCCTTTCACGATCTTAGCACGTCCCAAATGCTTTACAGCCAATTAAGTACCTTTGAAGTTTAATCACTGTTGTAATATAGAAAGATCACTGTAATAGAGAAAGCACAAGGACAACTGAGAAAGCAATAGAGACAAACTGGGGCGAAATTAGACAGTAACACACACAAAGAAAGTGATAAAAAGCAGAAAGTAATGCAAACATAAGATTAGAATAACAGAGAAACAAAGAAAAAAGAAAGTATTGGAGACACAGTAAGAGATTAGCTAAAAGAGAAGAAAGTCAGAGAAGTATCAGAGCCATATGACAAAGGAGCCCTTTCAGAGGACTCTAAACCTTTTGATATAACTGCATGTCTGAGGTGGATACATGAGCAGCAGTATCAATGAAGTTTTTCTCCAGCCCCAAAGTGCTTGCCTCCCAGAAAACACAAATTGCTCCACAAACCAGCACCATTGGAGGCAGTCTGACTTCAGCCTTGCAGGCCCAATGCCTATCTCCAAATGGTCACCATTTCCGCATCTGTCATTGTCATGTATGTAACCATCATGAAACGGTAATCTTCATGTAACTGTAACCTTAATGCAACTCCTGTACACTGTACTTATACCCTAGAAATGCACACCCTGACCACAGGGGGTGAACTTGTGGGAGACACTCCTCACCTGGGTTTCCAGGTATAAAAGGGGAGGTCCCACCTAGGGTCAGCACTCCTTGGTCCTGGGAATAAAGGTTAAGGTCACGTAGTGACTGTGTCTGCAGTACATGCCTCGTGTGAGTTTGTAGTACGGTGCAGGGACACCACAGTCATAATGGATAAATTATACCCTTGACCAACAAATGCAAAACATCAATGAGAAGCAATGCAGGAAGAGCTCCGTATCGGTAACAGACACCACAGTCCATATCTCAAACTAGCAATGAGAGATGCCATGGGAGAAAAAAAACTTGCATTAACTCACTAATATGAAACAGTATGTTGGAAAATCATTACAAAAACGATATCAGTTATAATATATCCTCATTTATTTATTAGAGAGACTTCTGCCCTACTGTTCAGATATGCTGGCTACTCGACCTAGATGAGGGAAGGTGGTTACCTGGAAGCAAATTTTATTATTTGTTTTTCTTTTACTAATTGAAATACTAAACAACAGTTATAAACTGAACCTTTAAACTGTAATTTATGATCCTGTCTTATATTTGTCATTGAGAGCAGCTAATTTAAAGTCTTCTCAATTTTTAATTGAAGATTGTAAAATATTTTGCTTACGAAAATGATGCACGGTGTAATTCCGTGGTTCCTTTGCTGAAATAAATGGTCTCTACAAAATTAGTAGGTTTGATGAGTAATTTTGTTGCAGATTTTGTAACAAGTAAAAACATGCTTCATTTTTGCAAAGATCTGTTTAGTATAATGGTTATTTATTTCAGAAATTTATTGGGCCTTTTGCTTTTAACTGGTATAATACAGCATGCAAGCAATTGGTTACCTTCAACATGATGATGCAGTGGCTGAAATAGTTCTTTCTCTGACCCTTGAGCTGTTTTAGCAATACAGGTACCTATGCTGTAATCTCAGTAATGGTTGAAACATTAACGTGGTATTTTCCATATTCTTGCATTGTAGCTTACAATGGATGATGAATTAAGTCATCCAACAAAAGGTAACGTAAAAATGTAACGTAAATGACTGAAGAATTGAAAATTAACTCATCATCATCATAGGCAGTCCCTCGAAATCGAGGAAGACTTGCTTCCACTCTAAAAGTGAGTTCTTAGGTGATACGGAGACCACAGTCTCTGTCACAGGTGGGACAGACTGTTGTTGAAGGAAAGGGTGGGTGGGACTGGTTTACCGCACGCTCCTTCCGCTTCCTGCGCCTGTTTTCTTCATGCTCTCGGCGACAAGACTCGAAGTGCCCAGCACCCTCCCGGATGGACCTCCTCCAACTAGGGTGGTCTTTGGCCAGGGACTCCCAGGTGTTGGTGGGGATGTTGCATTTTATCAAGGAGGCTTTGAGGGTATCCTTGAAACGTTTCCTCTGTCCAACTTGGGCTCGCTTGCCGTTTAGGAGTCCTAAGTAGAGCATTTGCTTTGGGAGTCTGTTTGCATGCCTGACACCAATATGGCCCTCCCAACGGAGCTGGTCGAGTGTGGTCAGTGCTTCAATGCTGGGGATGTTGGTCTGATCAAGGACACTAATGTTGGTGCGTCTGTCCAGGGGATTTGCAGGATCTTGCGGAGACATCGTTGGTGGTATTTCTCCAGCGATTTGAAGTGTCTACTATATATGGCCCACGTCTCTGAGCCATACGGAGGGCGGGTATCACTACAGCCCTGTAGACCATGAGCTTGGTGGCAGATTTGAGGGCCTGATTTTCAAACACTCTTTTCTTCAAGCGGCTGAAGGCTGCGCTGGCGCACTGGAGGCGGTGTTGAACTTCGTCGTCGATGTCTGCCCTTGTTGATAATAGGCTCCCGAGGTATGGAAAGCGGTCCACATTGTCCAGGGCCACGCTGTGGATCTTGGTGACTGGGGGGCAGTGCTGTGTGGCGGGGTCAGGTTGTTGGAGGACCTTTTTCTTACAGATGTTTAGTGTAAGGCCCATGCTTTCGTACGCCTCAGTGAAGATGTTGACTATGACTTGAAGTTCAGTCTCTGAATGTGTGCAGACGCAAGTGTCATCCGCTTATTTAGTTCGACGACAGAGGTTGGGATGGTCTTGGATCTGGCCTGGAGACGTCGAAGGTTGAACAGGTTCCCATTAGTTCTGTAGTGTAGTTCCACTCCAGCGGGGAGTTTGTTGAGTGTGAGGTGGAGCATTACAGCGACGAAGATCGAGCAGCTGGTTGGCGTGATGACGCAGCCCTGCTTGACCCCGGTCTGGATGTGGATTGGGTTTGTGATGTATCTGTTGGTCAGGGTCACAGCTTGCATGTCATCGTGGAGCAGGCAGAGGATGGTGACAAACTTTTGGGGGCAGCCGAAACAGTGGAGGACGCGCCATAGTTCCTCACGGTTGACAGTGTCAAAAGCCTTTGTAGGTCAAAGGCAGCCATGTTCAAGGGTTGGTGCTGTTCCCTGCATTTTTCTTGCAGCTGTCGCGCGGTAAAAATCATGTCCGTTGTATCCCGTAATGGACAAAATCCGCACTGTGATTCCAGGAGGAGCTCCTCAGCCACAGGGAGAAGACGGTTGAGGAGGATTCTAGCGATGACTTCCCAGTGGCTGATAAAAGGGAGATTCCTGTGTAGTTGCCGCAGTCGGACTTGTCCCCTTTTTTTAAAAGATGGTCACGATTACTGCATCTGAGATCCCTCGGTATGCTCTCCTCCTTCCAGATAAGAGAGATGAGGTCATGCATTCGTGCCAATAGTGCCTCTCCACCATACTTTAGTGCCTCAGCGGGGATTCCATCTGCTCCCGTTGCCTTGTTGTTCTTGAGCTGGCGGGTGGCCTTTTCTACCTTGTGCAGGGTCGGGGTTTCGCTGAGATGGTGGTGGGTTGCATGCTGCAGGATGGAGTAGAGGACAAGCGAGTCAAAGGCAGAGTCTCGGTTAAGGAGATCTTTGAAGTGCTCCTTCCAGCAGACCCTGACTGCCTCGGTGTCCTTGATGAGTGTCTCCCCGTTCTTGGCTAACAGTGGGGTGGGGCCTTGGGTGCTTGGGCCGTAGGTGTCCTTGACTGCGGTGAAGAATCCTCACACATCATGGCTGTAGGCCAGCTGCTGAATCTCCTGCACTTTCTCCACCCACCATCTGTTCTTTAGGTCATGGGTTTTTTGATACACCTCTGCCTTAAGCCGTCAGTAATGCTGCTTTGCTGCTCCCAAGTTGGGTTATTGTTTTAGGTTCAGAAATGCCCTGCGTTTGCGATTTATTAGCTCATGGATCTCCTGGTCATTCTCATCAAACCAGTCCTGGTGTTTCCTGATTGAGTGACCGAGCGTCTCTTCGCAGGCACTGGTCAAGGTGGCTTCGAGGGCAGGCCATTCGCTGTGGGCATTCTGCTTTTCGGGGTCATCAAGAATCGGCAGGTTAGCAGTGAGGCGCTGGCTGTATAGGGCTCTCATAGTTGGGTCTTTGAGTGCCCCGGCATTGACTTTTTTGCGGCACTGCTTCTGCTGCCATCGCCGGTTTGGGGCTATGTTGATATTGATGACGGAACGGATTAGGTGCTAGTCCGTCCAGCAGTCGTAAGCTCCTGTGTACATCCTTGCAATCCCTGGCTCAGACAATGGGATAGTAGAGCAGGTGCCAGTGTTTGGAACGAGGGTGTTGCCACGATGCCTTGTACTTGTCCCTCTGGCGGAGCAAGGTGTTAGTGAGGTCGTGCTCTAGGCATTTTGCGAGGAGCAGTGTACCGCTGGAATTGGTTTTACCGACCCCCTCTCTGCCGATCACGCCTCCCCAGAGTGCTGTGTCCTTGCCGATCCTGGCGTTGAAGTCGCCGAAGAGGATCAGTTTGTCGTCCGTAGAGACGCAGGTCAGGGATTTTTCGAGGCTGGAGTAAAAATCCTCTTTGGTCTCATCTTTTGCATCGAGTGTTGGGGCGTACGAACTGATGACTGTTGCGCACTGGTTCCGGGATAGGGTGAGTCGGAGAGTCATGAGACATTCGCTAATCCCGCAGGGGGAGTCTCTGAGGCGGTCGACCAGCTTGTGTTCTTGATAGCGAAACGGTTTGCCTTTCCAGAAGAAAGTGTAACCTTCACCTTGTTCCTTGAGCTGGCCTTCACCTTCCCGCCGGGCAGCAATGTTGACATCGAAGCCTCTAAGTTCCCTGGCAACTATGGCGGTGCGGCATTTCGGCCTGTCACTGTTGGAGTTGCCCATGAGGGTCCTGACATTCCAGGTCCCGAACTTCATATTGAAGGTTGGAAGATGCCTTTGCGTGAGTTAGAACATAAGAACATAAGAATTAGGAACAGGAGTAGGCCATCTAGCCCCTCGAGCCTGCTCCGCCATTCAATAAGATCATGGCTGATCTGGCCGTGGACTCAGCACCACTTACCCGCCCTCTCCCCGTAACCCTTAATTCCCTTATTGCTTAAAAATCTATCTATCTGTGACTTGAACACATTCAATGAGCTAGCCTCAACTGCTTCCTTGGGCAGAGAATTCCACAGATTCACAACCCTCTGGGAGAAGAAATTCCTTCTCAACTCGGTTTTAAATTGGCTCCTCCGTATTTTGTGGCTGTGCCCCCTAGTTCTAGTCTCCTCTACCAGTGGAAACAACCTCTCTGCCTCTATCTTGTCTATCCCTTTCATGATTTTAAATGTTTCTATAAGATCACCCCTCATCCTTCTGAACTCCAAGGAGTAAAGACACAGTCTACTCAATCTATCATCATAAGGTAACCCCCTCATTTCTCGAATCAGTCTAGTGAATCGTCTCTGTACCCCTTCCAAAGCTAGTATATCCACCTTGGGAAAAAAAACAGTAAAAGGGAATATTATTTGAATGGGGAGAAATTACAACATGCTGTGGTGCAGAGGGACCTGGGGGTCCTTGTGCATGAATCCCAAAAGGTTAGTTTGCAGGTGCAGCAGGTAATCAGGAAGGCAAATGGAATGTTGACCTTCATTGCGAAAGGGATGGAGTACAAAAGCAGAGAGGTGTTGCTGTAACTGTATAAGGTATTGGTAAGGCCGCACCTGGAGTACTGCATGCAGTTTTGGTCACCTTACTTAAAGAAGGATATACTAGCTTTGGAAGGGGTACAGAGACGATTCACTAGGCTAATTCGAGAAATGAGGGGGTTACCTTATGATGATAGATTGAGTAGACTGGGTCTTTACTCCTTGGATTTCAGAAGGATGAGGGGTGATCTTATAGAAACATTTAAAATCATGAAAGGGATAGACAAGATAGAGGCAGAGAGGTTGCTTCCATTGGTGGGGGAGACTAGAACTCGGGGGCACAGCCTCAAAATACGGAGGAGCCAATTTAAAACCGAGTTGAGAAAGAATTTCTTCTCCCAGAGGGTTGTGAATCTGTGGAATTCTCTGCCCAAAGAAGCAGTTGAGGCTGGCTCATTGAATGTTTTCAAGTCAAAGATAGATAGATTTTTAAGCAATAAGGGAATTAAGGGTTACGGGGAGAGGGCGGGTAAGTGGAGCTGAGTCCACGACCAGATCAGCCATGATCTTATTGAATGGCCGAGCAGGCTCGAGGGGCTAGATGGCATACTCCTGTTCCTAATTCTTATGTTCTCATGTTCTTATGCATTTCATCAGGTCCAGGGGACTTGTCAACCTTGAGTCCCATTAGCCTGTCCAGCACTACCCCCCTAGTGATAGTGATTGTCTCAAGGTCCTCCTTTCCCACATTCCTGTGGCCTGCAATTTTTGGCATGGTTTTTGTGTCTTCCACTGTGAAGACCGAAGCAAAATAATTGTTTAAGGTCTCAGCCATTTCCACATTTCCCATTATTAAATCCCCCTTCTCATCTTCTAAGGGACCAACATTTACTTTAGTCACTCTTTTCCGTTTTATATATCTGTAAAAGCTTTTACTATCTGTTTTTATGTTTTGCGCAAGTTTACCTTCTTAATCTATCTTCCCTTTCTTTATTGCTTTTTAGTCATTCTTTGCTGTTGCTTAAAATTTTCCCAATCCTCTAGTTTCCCATTAACCTTGGCCACCTTATATGCATTGGTCTTTGATTTGATACTCTCCTTTATTTCCTTGGTTTCCACGGCTGGTTATTGTGGGGTGGCCTTTGCACACCGGCTACCACACGGGCTTAGCTGAGCCAAGGTCTTGGTCCAGTGGCAAGGGGGGCCAAGACGACTGGAGACCAGGCACTGCTGTATGAGCCTAGTTGCCTACGGCGAGATGCGGGCCATAAGCTCGGCGCTAGGCAGCGTCCTTCGGTGAGATGGTAAGTGATTTGAGGCCTGGCTGGGGGCCTGAAAATTAACTACCTGACCTCTATTAAAGAGTGACTTGGATTCTGCTGAGAATGAGTATAGGAAAATAATATGTAAAACCACTCTAATACGTAAAATATATCAGAGAAGTAGATCCTCATTTTTTTCAGTACAGCAATTTGTTGAGCGAAAAGATGAAGTTATACAGGTAGAATTTCTGCCGGGGTTGCCTGATCTCCTGCCATAACATTGGTGGAAAATTGGTAAAAAGCCTGAAGAAATGTTGTAAATGGCTATTTATTCATATTTATCCACAAAAGTTGTGGTGAGAGGTTCAGAAGAACCCTGCGGAAATTACTGGATTTAAACTCAAAAAGATACCAAACCAACACTATTGAAATGCCTGGGCTAAAGTAGCCTAAAATATGCAAAACCATTTTCAAAATGAAGAACCAAAGCAACTCATTAAAATTGACCACAGGATGGCTGGTAGGGAAATGTAAAGCATAATGTCACAGTAGAAATGTTCCTCTGCATCTAATTGTGCCATATTGATCTGGGAGTGCTCGATGCTGACACAAGCACTAACATCCTTCACCATGATGAACACAAAAACAGTTTAAAAAAAAAGCTAACATTCTGATGCCAAAAACCATTGCATAGCTTATAAAACACAGTCACTTTGACCTGCATTCCAGAAAACCCAAAAACTTAGCTCACTGTTAAACAGTAGTGCATAAATCATAAATTATATGTTCATTACTATATTCTTATTCATGGCTGAAACTTTGAAGGAAGATGGCTGGACAAAAATTAAATATTTTGTTGGGTCTTTTTTGGTGGATTTCCCCTCAAAACTCGATCATTTTACCTGAGGAGTTTAACAGCTCGTTGAGTCTTGAACTAAGCCTGTCTTAACAGAAGCTAAAGAGCCTCTGCGGGCGGACAGTTGGTCTATTTGCCCAACTCCTGCCCAGCGAATGTCCTTCAAATTCATACGACTGAAAAAAATACATTTTTAAAAATAATTTAAACATTTTAAATCCTATTAAATAAGGTAAGTTTATTTTTATACCTTTTAAAATATGTAAATTTATTTTTCAAAAATTTAAAATTTTTGTTTTAAATAATTACATTGCATTTTTATTAATTTGAAATATGTGCTTTTTAAAAGTTATTTTCGGTGTTTCTGTGTTTTGGGGGGTATTCCCGTTCATACTTATGTGAGTTCCATATATACGGAACTCACATAAGTATGAATGGGGATCCCCTACTCTGATAAGTTGGCCAGCCTACATGATCCCAGTGATGCGTATGAAACCCTCATGCTCCTGGGATACATGTGCGTCTACAAAGGCCTTCGCGTAGAGGCTCAGAACCACAAGCTTCTGAACCTCTGGGACCACCAGATACTTTTATAGAAATTTTTGCGGTCGGAGGCAAATGTTAAGATGTCTATTGTTATAGTCTTCTTGGTAGCAGGCTTGAGAGGACATGTAACATACAATTTTCAACTATCTAAAAACTTCATAATTAGTTCAATTTCTATTTGTCTGACAGTTCTGTTTTTGAACTTGAGTAGCTAGTTTTCAAAATCCATGAAATCCCAGTAACTTTTTATCGGTCCCGGTAACACTCTCTTTATCGGTCCTGGTAACACTCTATCTGTCCCGGTAACTCTTTACTAGGACAGACAAAAACCAATTTTAGTTAATAGGGTGGCAGTTGGAAAATTCCATGAGAGGGGCAGTTTTGAAAATCTCCAGAGACAGGAGAAACATTGAGGTAAATTTTCGTCTTCACCTCATGCACGATAATCTGGAAGAGTGGACTATCTGCCTGTTATCGAATCTGCCCAACTTGCATTCCATTGAAATGAATCTAATGAAAATCAGTGGATTCCATAACAGGTGGGCGATCGTTGTGCCAGATTACTGTCTTTGCATTGAAATGTACTGCACTGCATTTAAAATCATTTAGAAAGGATTTGTTTAGTTCTTAGAAATTCCATATTTTATGTGTGTGTTGAATCAAATATGTTCTACTGTAATTATATTTTATTACTGTTGGATTATTTGCATGTTCATTGTTACATTTGCTTCATATTTTAATCTATGATGAGGTTTGATGTGATGCTCTGCTGCTTTCAAAGTGTGATTTTATGGAGACAGAAGATAGTGCAGTACCTAACAGCAACTACCAAACAGAGTTTGCTATTCGTTTACCCAGGTATATTACTGGAAGCTTACATAGATCTCCAGGGAATGATAGACACTCTTGAAGATATGGGAAGTTGGAACTCACCCATGAGAGAAACCCAAGCTATGAGAGCCAAAATAATCTATAATACGAAGGTTAGAAAAGACCTAAAGATTTAACAGTGGCAATGTCATCACAAAAAAGGAAGAGGGTCCGTTTCCTTGTATCAGATATCTAATATCTGAGGAATGCAACACAATCAGGAAAAGAGAAAGTTGGGAGGATAAAAACTTTATTGGAGGACTCTACAGAACCACCTCACCATGAAGTGGAACCATCCTTTGGTATATACCAAGAATGTGATGTGAGCTGGTCTGCAACGTATTGGGTGCATTCTCGGTGCCATGTGCCTTCACATTGAACCCTGTTTTGTGTGTTTAGGAAATTGAAAGAAAAGAAGCTCTCTGCAAAGAAAAGGATAACTGGCTGCAGAGCAGTTTCATCAGAACATTGATGATAGAGCCAACCTTGTCCAGCCAAAGCTAATTAAATGAAACTGCAGTGTATTAATTCAGTCTTACTCCAACACTTTCTGGGTGTGACCAGGGATGGTCTCATCTTTTTAGAGCAGTTCTGTGGAGACTCCTAATTGAGTCAGGACTTGTCCTTGCAGCTTCCTAGCTGCAAGGTGTTGCTTGACATTTTCCAGAATAGTTTACAGCAACTGCATAATGAAATTATATCCTTGATTCATATTATGGAAGTTGGCAGGACACAGTTAATTGAGTATATTGGCTGTGTCATCATTCTGCTGATAAGATTGATTTGCAGCATGTCACCTTCCTCTGCGCAGTGTCCCCAGAGTCGTCTGTGAGATTGCAGAGGAATCGTCAAGTGTCATTGAAGCTGATGTTCAGCTGCATTCGGATTCCTCCTTCCATGCGTGTACTTAACAGTTTCACAATGGTAGTTAGTGTTTACTGTTGTTTTTCTTTCTTTTTACAGTTGATTTACCTTTTCATTGAAGAATGGAAAGAGAAAACATTAGATTAATCACACCCATTCCTTCCACAGGTTATGTACAATTTGTCCAGATGACCCATCACACACACAAGCTGCAAATAGATACATTTCTGTGAAATTTCTCTCTCAGCCTCAAATATGATCAAGTGAAATTGCGTCATATTAATCAAACTGTACAACCCACAATATTCAAGTTTGACCATTTATGTTTCAGAAATTCACACTTGTGGCCCAACCAGCACAGGAACCACATATTTCAATAGAGCAATGTTTCCCAATCAAGGGCTGTAGCCTGCAAATGGGAGTATGGTAGCCTGGTCTTTGGGACATGGCAAGCTAGTGAAACTTTAGAAGAACCCTCTGATTGTAAACACTCCTAAGCTGTAGTTCTTGGCGTAAACACTGTCCTATGCCACCAGTGATTGGCTTTTAAAGAGTCTCTGATCTTTTTAAAGTATGTTTTAATCTTTGGCTTGAGGAAGTGTGTTCTCTCACTTTTGGTGCTGACTGCTGTGGAAGACACTTGTGAATGAAGTAAATCCTATTGATTTATCTGATTTATTTTTATGGTTTTGCCTTGGAGAAAGTTTATTAGAAAGAGTTGATTTTTATATTGCTGTACACATCGCCCATTAGAAATGGGTTACACGTTGAAATTTGGAGAAATTGCAATGTGAAAACTTGTATGCAAGACCTGGGTGATTGTCAACTTTTAGAGAAGGAATAGAATTAATGGAGCTGATGGAGGGGGCTGGGTGAGGGAGGGAGAATGTAAAGATCAGAAGCTCAGAGAAATGGGCAGAGAAAGATCAAAATAGACGGAGAAGAGAGTAGCACAGAAAAATGTGGAAGAGAAGGCTAAGAGGAGATTTAATAGAGGTATTTAAAATCATGAAGGATTTAGATAAAGTAAATAAAGAGAAAGTGTTTCCAATGTCTGGTCAATCACCAGTGGGTACAGATTTAAGGTGATTGGCAAATGAACCAGAGGCGACATGAGGAAAAGCATTTTTACGCAACAAGTGGTTAGGATTTGGAATGTACTGATTGGGTGGTGGATGCAGATTCAATTGCAACCTTCAAAAGGAAATTGAATAAATACTTGAAGGAGAAAATATTGCAGGGGTATGGTGAAAGAGTGGAGAGTGGGACTAACTGAATTGTTATTCAAAAGAGCTGGTGGTGACTCAATGGGCCAAATGGCCGCCTTCTGTGCTGTACAATTCTATAATCCATTCATGGTAGTCTTTAATGCAATTGTTTGTGAGTTCTTATGCTACATTAGAAAACATTCACAAGAGTATCAGAGAGCTATTGCTGATAGTTTTTCTAAATAGTTTATAGAAAAAAATATTTGGGAATTTTCTATTTTGAAAGATTCCTTTTACTCTAAGGAGTTCTCAGAAATGGGTCTTAGAAACAAAACATTCTAAATTTTACAAACATTAAGTGTAAAGTGCAAAAGGTGAAATAAAACAAATGATGGAAAATGAAAACCGAGAGGATGAAATTACGTTCGATTCAAGTGTCCAGTATTAACTTGGCTCAGTTCATAGTACTCTCCCCTCTAAGTCAAGTGCCACTCCAGAACTCATTAATAGTGCTGTCCTTCAGATGAGACATTAAACCAAGCTTCCTCTTCCAGTGGTTCAGATGGAAGTTGAAGGTACCTAGGCACTATTCAAAGAAGATGAAAGAGTTGTTTTAGTGTCCTAGCCAACATTCTTCCCTCATCATCGAAGAAGGTTTAAGTCATCATTCACCTTGTTGCTATTTGTTAGATTTTGCTGTGTGCAAAATGGTTGTCATATTCACTGACAGAACAACAGTACTTTAAAGTAATTCATTGTATGTGTAGTGATTTGGAATATTTCTGAGATACAAGATAAATGCAAGTTCATCTTCCTTTCTGGATGATGTATGCACTGGAAGTCAAATTGGGATTTTGCAAATTAAGTCCTATTGTACATACAGCAAATGTTCAGTTTTGAATTCGGATTGATAATCATCAGTTCACGTGGAATGTTTCCTCCTTCTATCCATACTGATCTTTTTTCAAACATTTTAAACATGCCAAATAAGAAGGATTTAACAGGATATGCAAATTTGTGGTAAACTGTATAATAGACCTTTTTGATCTGCAACAGATGAATTGAGAATAAGATGCATTTACTCTCCTACTTCTTGCTGTGTCTGTTCCTGTTATAACTATACTGCTGTGTTTCCGTTATAATTTATTTCAGAATCCACTGTCCAAACTATCCTGGAGGAAATCTCTAAATAAACTGAACAAAGAAGGGACTTCTTGTTTCACAATACAATTAGATAACTTTCATTTAAAATATTTGTCTGAAGTAACTAAAGTAGTCAGTATGTCGAGCAAGAACTGGCAAGCAACATGCAAGATAATGATTGTCCAAGGAGAGGATTTGGAATAGACTGATTGCTTTGAAGTTTGTTAGAGGAAGTAAATGGATATGTCCACTTAAACTATTTGTGTAAGCTAATACAATAGCTTTCATAGTGTAATGACTTCTTTATTCCCTGCAGGTCATCTGGCCATTTTAGTGTAGCGTAAAGGGCTTTGCATCCTCCTCAGATACTGGTGTTTCATTCATGTTAGAAATATGAAACTATCAAAATAAGACAAATAAATCATATCTGTTTGGACAGCTGCTATATTGTAGCTTGGCTTGCATGATAGTGAACATGATCAGAACATATGCCAAATAATACAGGATACATGTACTATAAAAGCATCATATTTGACAAGATATAATCATACATTTATTTTGACAACTTCAACTATCTATAAAAATGACCTTAGCTGTGGGTGGGAAACACTGGTTTGTTTCATGTGATTTGAAAATACTTGAAATATATAATATATATATTATGTATATATATATATAATATATATATTGTATTCATTTGTAACTTGCACATGATGTCCTACTGAAGAAGAATTTCTGTGCACTTGGTCTTCAAACAAAAACATTCTCTAATCGTTATTGTATATGTTTAGCAACTACAATTTAATTCTGTTGTATGTTATATATAATTAATATAAATTATGTAAGATAGCATATACCATATATTGTTTTAATGGGTTGCGAAGGGTTGTACTTTAATTGTTATTTGTACATCTGCAATCATAAAAATTCCGTATTCAAGAATTTCCCTCCCTCCATCCCTGAAGGCTCTATTTGCAACAGTAGCCCTTCCATACTTCACTCAATTGGCCATTCTTTACAGGTGAACTTAGGCAGTTTATGGCAGCAGACTGTTCACATAATCGAGTAGGAACCCTAGCTGCACTTTCCCCTGCCATTTCCTAGGGTCATTGATTGCACAGTGTCCTTTACTATATCATTTCCCACTCATTCTAATATTTGATGTTTCGAATAAGCCATGAAATAACTGAATTGCAAATATAAACAAAAATGACATCCACACACTTAACAAACCATTCCTGAATGAAGAATGATTGACTCATAACTGAAACCAGTCTAAAGCCAGCTTTTAAATTAAAGTTCTTCAGTATCTTAATTGGCAAATAAAATATTGAGTAGATTTTGCTGTAGGAGGGCATCAAATGGTGTCTGCCATTAGTTAGATTTGCCCCTGCGCCCTTCAGCTGAAAACAAAATTGCTCACTAATTTGCTGAAAGTGCGAGCTGGTACCCAAATTCAATTTGTGGCATTAAAGTGAATCATTTAACAGAATGGAGAATTGAAAACATATTCAACCAATGCGATATTTATAGGATGCTTGCTTTGGAAAGTTTTTGTAAAACCTTTAGAGCTCATCTTTCACAGCGAGTGAACCAGCTCACCAGCTATACCCATAATGAGAATTAAGGATTGGAAAATAAACACAGGAAGGACTAAGGATGTGGGTGAATTAAAGGAAGAAAATTCAATATCAAATCAATTACAGAAAGAGAAATAAAGGGAGGGAAAGAAAGAGTAGATTGAGGGACAGAGAAAAAGAAACAAATACATTTTAAATATAAAATTTGACATTTTTAAAATATCTCAAAATTCAACACCTGAGGGAATGAGACTCCACATTTACAATCGTTAATTTTCAGTGCCAGAGAGTTTAATTGGTAGTAATTAACAATTATGTACTTGCGCTAATAATCACTAGCCCTAAGTATCTGCGACGGTTTAGTTCATATCCACTGCATAAATACAGCAATGTCATGAGATTCGATGCATGTCAATGAGGCAGACAGCTAAATGCCGATTTCACGAAGCTAATGGCAGAGTGCGCAATTTGGAGAGCAACTTTTGGATATTTACCTGCACTTCTGCTTCTCATCTGAAATTGCTGTGCCATTTGCGCATACATAAGAACATAAGAAATAGGAGCAGAAGTAGGCCATTTGGCCCCTCGAGCCTGCTCCGCCATTCAATAAGATCATGGCTGATCTGATCTTGGCCTCAACTCCACTTCTCTGCCCACTCCCCATATACCATGACTCCCTTCTCATTCAAAAATCTGTCGATTTCCACATTAAATATATTCAATGACCCAGCTTCCACAGCTTTCTTCACACCACTCTGAGAGAAGAAATTCCTCCTCATTTCCATTTTAAATGAGCAACCCCTTATTCTGAAAATGCCTCCTAGTTTTAGATTCCCCCCCACAAGGGAAAACATCCTCTCTACATCTACCCTATCAAGCCCCCTCAGAATCTTATATATCTCAATAAGATCACCTCTCATTCTTCTAAACTCCAATGCGTATAGGTCCAACCTGCTCAACTTTTCTTCATAAGACAACCCCTTCATCTTCTGAATCAACCTTGTGAACTGCCTCCAATACAAGTATAAGTTGAACCTCTCTTATCTGATACTCCTTTAACCGGCAACCTCCCTTGTCCGGCACCATTCCCGGCGGGGGTCGCGACCCATGCTGTGTCCTGGGGCTGGCTGGTCCTCTTCTCCCCGCTGCCTCCGGTGTCCCTTCCTAGGTCGGGTCGGCACACTGTGTCCTGCGGCTGGCTGCTCCTCTTCTCCTCGCTCCTGCAATGTTCTCTCGTCGGTCGGGTCAGAGCATTGTCAGCAGCTCCCAGTAAGTTTTTCATGTAATGGTTCATTTCAGGCGGAGACATCAACTCTCAGAGCAGCAGGATCAATGTGTACCTGTGAGGAACATCGGTGAAGTGTTGCAGTGTTTACAGCAGAGTATAACTCCTTCCAACTGATGTAAAGTCCAATGTGTGATCTTGAGAGTTTGTTTTAGATGAGCAATCTTCATTGTTTTAAGCATTAGTTCAGAGAGCATGCAATACTTCAGCTGACTTTATCTTCAGCCGAATTTTTCTCCATTTGAATTATAATTTGCTTTTCTATTTTTTCTGCCAAAGTGGATAACCTCACATTTTCCCACATTATACTCCATCTGCCAAATTTTTGCCTACTCACTTAGTCTGTCTATATCCCTTTGCAGATTTTTTGTGTCCTCACAATTTGTTTTCCCACCCATCTTTGTATCATCAGCAAACTTGGCTATATTACACTCTGTCCCTTCGTCCAAGTCATTAATATAGATTGTAAATAGTTGAGGCCCTAGCACCAATCTCTGTGGCACCCCACTAGTTACTGTTTGTCAACCGGAAAATGAGCTATTTATCCCAACTCTCTGTTTTCTGTTAGTTAGCTAATCCTCTATCCACGCTAATATATTACACCCAACCCTGTGAACTTTTATCTTGTGCAGTAACCTTTTATGTGGCACCTTATCGAATGCCTTCTGGAAATCCAAATACACCACATCCACTGGTTACCCCTTATCCACCCTGCTCATTACATCCTCCAAGAACTCCAGCAAATTTGTCAAACATGATTTCCCTTTCATAAAACCATGCTGACTCTGCTTGATTAAATGATGCTTTTCCAAATGCCCTGCTACTGCTTCCTTAATAATGGATTCCAGCATTTTCCCTATGACAGATGTTAGGCTAACTGGTCTATAGTTTCCTGCTTTCCGTCTGCCTCCTTTTTTAAATAGGGGTGTTACATTTGCGATTTTCCAATTCGCTGGGACCGCCCCCGAATCCAGGGAATTTTGATAGATTACAACCAATGCATCCACTATCTCTGCAGCCACTTCTTTTAAAGGATGTAAGCCATCAGGTCAAAGGGACGTCCATCTTTAGTCCCATTATTTTACCGAGTACTACTTCTTCAGTGATTTGTATTAAGTTCCTCCCTCCCTAAAGCCCCTTGATTATCCACTATTGGGATGTTTTTAGTGTTTTCTACCGTGAAGACCGATACAAAATATTTTTTCAATGTCTCTGCCATTTGCCTATTCTCCATTATTGATTCCCCAGTCTCATCCTCTAGGGGACCAACATTTACTTTAGCCACTCTTTTTTCCTTTTTATGTACCTGTAGAAACTCTTACTATCTGTTTTTATATTCCATGCTGGTTTACTTTCATCATCTATCTTCCCTCTCTTTATTATTCTTTTAGTCATTCTTTGCTGGCTTTTAAAAGTTTCCCAATCCTCTGGCCTCCCACTCGTCTTGGCCACATTGTATACCCTTGTTTTCAATTTGATATCATCCCTTATTTCCTTAGTTAGCTACGGATGGTTATCCCTTCTCTTACAGTCATTCCTTCTCATTTGGGATATATTTTTATTGCGAGTTATGAAATATCTCCTTAAATGTCTGCCATTGCCCATCAACCGTCCATAATTTAATCAATTTCCCAATCCATTTTAGCCAACTCTGCCTTCATATCTTTTGTAGTCTCCTTTGTTTAAGGTTAGGAAACTGGTTTGAAATCCAGCTTTCTCACCTTCCTAGTGAATTTGAAATTCAACAATGTTATGGTCACTCATTCCTAGTGTGGTGTGGTCTCATCAACACCCTGTACAGTTGTAGCAGGACTTCCCTATATTCCATCTCCCTTGTAATAAAGACCAACATTCCATTTGCCTTCCTAATTACTTGCTGTACCTGCATGTTAACTTTTTGTGTTTCATGTACAAATATCAGTGAGTGTCATTAGCCTCAACATTATTTTAACAGCAAAATCTGGGCCATTAAAGTTGTGCTAACATTATTTCTTTGCACATTTATTTTTTTGTTCCAAGTGACACCAAAAATATTTGCAGTACTGCTAATATATTTTTATAACCTGTTGGGCTAAGTGCATACATTTATCCATCAGTTAGGAATGCTGCATGTTCTAATATACAGAATTGTAACTTGAATTACGATTTAAAACACAATTAAATGTTGCATGTAGTTGAAATTGTTCAATATTACTCACCTCTACTAATAGAAATGAGGAATTTGGTTCATGTTAATGAACTGATGATGGTAAAGGGTGCGAAATAGTGAGCAAGCAAAAAAGCAAAACAACCACAGTTTTTGTTAGCTGAAATAATTAAACAAAAATATATATTTTTGCTAGAAAATCTGTGTTCTCAACCACAAAAGTTCCTGAATTGGTTTTGACTGTGACCAGATATAAATGCAAAAAAAATTCTACTTAAATTTTACAAGATTGCCATAAACATTCAGGACCTTAAGAGTGCCGAAGATTAAAAGTTGAGTACAATAGTGAACATTACAGCAAAGAAGTCACACTGCACTAAAATGATGTATTTGACTAGACCAAATGATTCTCAATCATTTTAAACCTCCTCCGGACTGTCTGGTTAGCGTGCTGTTCAGTTAATTTTTTTCAAAAAATCATCTCATATAAGTAAGCATTGTTCATAACATTTTTATTTTTTGCTGGCTAATACTAGTTTGTGAAATTATGATAGCAATGGAAAACTGTTATGCTCATATCCCTAAGCTGTACTTAAACTGCACAAATTATTCTGTGCTTCTCTGACATCTCCAGTATTTTCAAAGTATGTGTAATCCATATTAATTGAAGCAGTGTCATCATCTCCACAGATGAATTACCTTTATCCAGGTCTACTCAGTCGAATTCTGAGCAATTATAATTTTGAAAGAGCACAGCCATGAAGCACAAGAAAACATCAAATGCACAAGAAAGGGAAAAGCAGTAGTGGTAGCAACAAAGCTATGCCACCCAGAGACCAGATTCCACATTTTTGCTGAGTGGTGAGAAGGTTCTTCAACTGTCAATGGATCTGCCACTGTAAAAGATGTAGAATCTAATAACAGATCAAAGGACACATCACCCACACTGACATTCTTCAACAACCCAGATTATCAGTCGAGAGTCTACTGATGGAGGATATGTGCCTAAATCAGGGCATGAACGATCTGTGATAATGTGCAGTTGGGGTTTATTACACCCAGATTCATACTAATATGATTATCGAGCGTATTCTTTAATTTGACTCACTAGTTCACTACTCACTGCACTGATACAAAACTAACTCCCCGCACCCGTCCACGAAGGTGCTCCAGAATATTGCTAATCACAACTCCTTTGAATCATCTCTCAGGCTTTCAATAGATATTCTAGGGCCAGCATTTAATTGGCTGACGTGGCCGCCAATCCAATGCATCATACTGTGGAGGAGTCTTTTAGCAATGGGTCCTTCCAAAATGGAGCAATCATTATTTTATAGATCTGTGAGTAGAGCAAAGTGACATTTTTAGAAAACAGGTCTAGGTAAAATATATTGTTCCAATAGTAGCTGGAACTATTGTACCATTTAAAACATTGCACAGGATAATAGGTAATTATTTCATATTTTTTCACTTCTTTGTAGATGTGTAAGATTTTAGTGAAGATATCTCTATATCTAATAAATATAATAAAATTATGCATATAGTAAACATTTCCTGTCATACTAAGTGTGCATCAAATTTCTCTGTCATACTTTAAAACAAATTGTATAATGAAGGTAGTCATTCAAAATGTTACATTTCATCAATGCCTCAACGTTAAAATTCTCATCCTCATGCTCAAATCCATGGCCTTGCCACTTACTATCAGTCCTCCAGCCCCACAACCCACTGAGAACTCTGCGTTCTTCTAGCTCTGCCGTCCCCCATTTCCTTCGTCCCACCATTAGTGACCGTGCCTTCATCCTTCTTGCACTGCTGCAGTCCTTGTGATGATGGTGCTCAAACAATAGTTAGGTAGGGAATTACAGGATTTTGACCCAGTGACAATGAAGGAACGTCAATATCTGTCCATATCTGGAGTAAACTTGGAGTTGATTGTGTTACCACAATATTGCTGTTCATGTTTTTCTTGGTGTCAGAGGTCAAGGGGAGGAGCAGCTGTTGAAGTAAGTTTGCTGAGTTGCTGCATTGCATCTATAGATTGAACTTACTAAAGTCACAGTGGTGACGGGGGCAGATATTGAGTCCAGTTGCAGGTACCAATCAAGCAAACTGGTCTGTATTGGATGGTGTTGAGCTTCTTGAGTGTTTTTGTAGCTGCACCCATCCAGTCATGTGGTGAGTATTGCATCATATTCCTAACTTGTACCTTGTAAATAAATAGTAGGGAAGCTTTGAGGGATCAGGAGATGAGCCACTCATTGCAGAGTACTCAGCCTCTGTCTTACTATTGTACACGTGGTATTGATATGACTGATCTGGTTCAGCTTCTGCTCAACGGTGACTCCACCAGGATGTTGATGATGTGGGACTCAACGGTGTTGGGGCCTTTGAAGATCAAGGGAGTATACTGAGCTTGCTATTGTTGGCATTATGTGTCACAAACGTTACTTGCCACTTGTTGGTCCAAGACTGGATGTTATTCAGGACCTGTTTTAGGTGGGCATAGGCCGCTTCGTTATCCGAGGAATTGTGAATGGAACTGAAATATTGTAGTATTGTCAGTGAACAGTCCCACTCGTAAGTTTATGTTGGAAGGAAGGTCATTAATGAAGCTGAAGATGGTTGCGCGAGGATGTTTTCTGGAGAACTTCCTGTGATATTGAGGGGATGTAATGAGTAGCCTCCGACAATTGCAACCATCTTGCTCTACGTCAGGAATTGTACTATTTTTGTTAATATATCTTCACTCTATCTAGGTAGATTCTGTTTTAACACAACCCGTTGGGACATCCTTACATTCTAGCTCTTTTATACAATCCTTCATGGGTTTCACTCCCTATTTCTGAAAGTGTTATAACCAAGAATATTAAGTTCCTCATTCGGTCATAACTTCAGCCACGTCCCCATTAAAGCTGCTTTAATCATATAACTTTATAGTTATTAATGCTTCTAGCTCTCCAATTGTGCATTCCTATAAGTACCACTCAATCCTGACTCCAATATTTTGGAGCATTGACCCCTGACTTTTTTTTCTGGTTTTCTCATTTGTTGTTTCTGATCACCTTTGCCCCTACTTGCAATAGTGTTTCTGTTGAACCTTTCCCTCCTGCGCCAGCCCAGCAGCCAGGCATTAACCATCCTAATCTTTCTCCTCTTAATGGGCTCAATTTTCCCAAAGCCCGTTTTCTGGCGTTTTGCCAGAGTTGCGCCACTTATTTAGGTTCAGAAATGCGCCAGAAAAACATGTCCAAACTTTCCTCGATGTTTCTGCTGTAATCCGGACCCACGCAGCATGGCCAGTCGCCTCGGTGGGTGGAGCCTACAGTCTTCGTCGAAAAATGCAGTCGGGCCTTCTGCGCATGCGCGGGGGAAAAAAACGTAAGTTTTTGACGTCGCTGCAATGGATGCGCATGCACAGTACAGCTCCGAGTTGGCAATCGAGAGGCCTCCATACTGGGACTGGAATCTCAAGCAGCGCAGCTAGATATCCAGGGTAAGCATAAAGTAAGGAAAGAATGGGATAGTTTATGGTCACTTTTAAGTTGCTTGTAATTAGTTATTCATGGAAATTATAGTCATACAGATAACTGTGAACTTATGTCATGCTCGGTTATTCATTCATGTTATGTAGGTTTGGATGACCATGTAGAGCCAAAGAATTCCGATGTGATGTGATGATCTAGGATGGGTACTGAATTAAAGTAATTTTTGTGAAGGTAGGGTTAAATGATGACAAAGGGAGATTGTTAAAGAGTTGCAAACACTTTATTGATAAGTTGAGTTTGGATTCGTGCTTCTGCCGTCACTGAGGAGTTATTTGAGTAATGGTCTTCCTGATATTCCATGTTCTTTTACCTTCAAAACAGCTATGGCACTTCCAGAGGAATCTCCAGGCCCAGGTCTTTCTGGGTAAAACAGTTGCTCCCTCCCCCGCCGACCCTCTCTGGTCCCCGAGTGAGTGCTTTCCCCTGGTCTGCTCCGCTTCCCGCCCCTAGCCCAGACTGAAAGGCTTGCTGGTAAGTGCGCTCCCTCAACCCGCCGACCCTCTCCTGTCCCCAAGTGCGTGCCTTCCCGGTCGGCTGTGACCCCCGACTGCATGCCTTCCCGGTCCACTGTGGCCCCGAGTGAGTGCTGGTAAGTGTGTTCCCTCCTCCGCTGAGCCTCTCCGGTCCCGAGTGAGTGCCGGTCCAGGTCCGCTCCGCTTCCCGCCCCTAGCCCAGGCCAAATGGCCTCCGATTTAATTACCTGCGCCGATTTCTTTAACTCTCCGCGGGTTTTCTCGAGAGGCCACATACCCAGGCCTAAGCAGAAATGGAATAACTATCAGCTGGCCAAAGCTCACTAAATGGCCAGAATTGGTGTAGGTGGCTGCTTACGCCCCCTTTTGGATGAAAAAGAAACTTACCTAAAAAAAACGTAACTGAATGAGTTACGCTGGTGCAAATTGACTGGGGAAACTGCAGATTTTTAAGTTAGGCCAGAAAAAGTAGCCTGCTCCAAAAAAAGGTGCAAATCACTGGGGAAAATTAAGCCCAATGTGTTCCAGGCTAGTGCCTAACTTCCTAAATTCTCTCTACAAGACCTCACAAACTCCTGTCATTGATTCCAACGTGGGCCACAGCTTTTGGCTGTTGTCCCTTCCTTTCCAAAGGTTTTTGTACCAGTTTTGAACTGTTCTTCACTGAAGCACCCATGGAGGCAACATACCAATGGGGACTCTTGGTCCTGACTGCAAAAAAGGCTATCTGTACCACTTATTATGGAATTCTCCACTACTATTACTCTCCTATTCTTGTGGCTTTTGTCCTGCTCATCCCCATAGGCTATCCCTTGCTCCACAGTGCCACAATGTTGCTCAAGACCACTCTCCTCTGAGTCTCTGGCCTAAAAACTTATGGCCACCACGAGAGCTGCCGGTGTCACTGTGGCCTCTGGTGAACGGTCTCTGAAAACGGTCGAAGCGTTGGGAGAAAAATTCACACTGGGGACTGAATATTTTTAGCCCAGCGTTAACAGTGTAACACCTTCCTGGTGGCATTAGTGCAGGCATCGGAGGTGAAGTAGCAATTCAGCTTCCAACAGCCTCTGGAAACAAGGTAATGAGTTCGCTAGGCATTGTGGGTCATGAAAAGGGCAATTAATTAAAAAGGCAATGACTTCTGAACTTAACTGCATTTTTTAAAACTTTTTTTTCAGCCGTTACTGCCTTTTTAAAAAAAAAAAATGACATTAAAAAGAAGCCCTAAATGGGAGTCTTCAGCTCTTGAAGCTGAATTCCCATCCACATCTCAAAAATGCTTCAACATTAACACAAATGGCTCAATAAGCCAGGCAAGGGGCACCCCGTGTCTTGCACGCAGTACTCTAGCTTTGTGAAGAGTGTCAACACTGCAAGAGAGGTCCAGATGGCCTCGTATAAAGAATGATGTGGGGCCACATCACTGAGGCTATCAGTGTTGCCCCCACCACCTGGCTCTAGTGCTCAAAAAAGCTTCACAAGTTTAGACCACTGGACAAGGTCAGTGAATGCATCTTCAAAAGCTGTTTCCTACTAACTGCACCACTAGCCTCACATACTTCTCAATACATGACTCCACCGCCATCGCTCACCCACTAGCAATCTGTACCAATCATAAGGCACACCTCCCATTCCTAGCCTCACCTCAAACCTTTGGAGGAGATGGTGCAGGCCATTCTTGGCAGGGACATGGCTGAGCCAGCGGCAGGGCCTAAAGAATACAAGATGCTGGTATCCTTATATGTTGTCCTCCTCGCATGCACCTCTTCCTTTCCTGCCCTCCACTCGCCACAACTCCACCCTTGTGCCTTCCTCATTTCACACACCCAAGAAATGCAGCCTGCCCAGCCAGTGGTTGACCAAGAAGAAGGAAAGGAAAGTGAAGAAGAAACATCATCACTCAATTTAACACTCACAGTCACCAGCTCTTCAAGGTCGAACAGCAAGGCCATTTGCAGTATCCCCCTTTGAAAGTCAGCACCCTTCCACCAGCCATACTGTAGCCACTTTGGTAACACAGCGTGCCATCACTACGATAGGCAAAGGCACACACAAGACAGTCACTTAGGGCATGCATAAGGGTGATGAGTTGATTTCTTGATGTCATATTGGATGGATAGATGTATAAAGTTGAATTTGAAAATTTGCTTTGTGATGGTTTTTATTTCAGCATTGTGGACGCTGTGATGGTCAGTAACAGAGGTGTGGGACTGACGTTGAAAAGTGAATTGGGGTTCCGCAGGCGGATGATTCTATCCCGGATATCCCAACCAGAAAAGGGCTGTCTGGTTTGCAACCTTCTGCTTCTTCCTCTTCCTTCTGCAAGCGGATGCTGGAAACCTGAAATGACTGCATAAAATGCTGGAAATAATCAGCACGGATGTTGCCTGACCTGCTGAGAATTTGCAGCATTCCCCCTCTTCTCAGAGACCTTCCTTTATCATCTGAGGTCTTGCAAGAATTCAGCCACTACTTAAATAAAATTGAATAAAATCCAGTCCAAAAGCTTAAATGCAAACTTACTTGAAAGATGTGTGTGTCCCTTTTAAGAGGTGTGGTCGGTCTGCTGCATGCTAGGTTTATATGGCGAGATTAGGACCCAGTGCTGAACTCGGCACGAAGTTCACCAAGGTGACGTTAAGTCGACGTTGCACGCTGACTGAAGTCACCTTTCCCTCATTTAAAATCTGCAGTGTCATTGATCTTACCGGCAGCGCTGCCGGCCTTGGAAAATGACAGACACCGTGAGACCTGCCACCAGCTGGCAAAAGAGCGGCGGCCACCCTCTATACACTACTTTTTGCCAGTAATGGGTGGTGTTCAGTCCCTGAGTTTTCAGCCCTCTGTTCCTGTCCACTTGTTCAGCACTAAATAACTCAAGGATTTCCTACATCTGTGAGTCATGTCTCCCTCTGTTGCCCCTGTGTATGATCACCCACTTTTCTCTTTCCACGTTATCCTTTTCTTTTTCAATGGTGCTTCTTGGGCAACCACATTCTGGAGAGCACAATCCTGAAACCCCTCATCCTTTCTGCTTCTGCAGAGCGTGATTAGTTGTTGCTCGAATAAAACTTTATGGTAATGTTCGCATCTTTTGAGATTTGAATTAAGTATTTATGCCTACTTTTTATGGAAGTTGTAAATCAGTAGCTTTTATTATCATGTTTGTTTAGCTATGTAGTGATTTTTGAGTGTAACTTTTTTAATGTTCGGGATCTGGAAGATGATAAGGAAAATGCTCCAGGTTGCAGGTGTGGGAGTACTGGGAATGGTGGTGGAAAGTGGAAGTGGTGGGAGAATGGTATTGGATGTGGATGGTGATTGGTAGATGTGTGAGCTTTGGGAAAGGTGTTCCTGAATGTGGGAGTATTGGAGAGGAAACCCCAGAAAGGAAGTTGAGGGTACAGGAAGGTGGACCCTGGTCAGTGGGAACACTTCAGTGATGACTACGGGTACTGTTAGGAAAAGATGGCTGTGACTTGAGAACTGGCTTTAAGTTCTTTCAGTACTTAATGCATTTTACCCTCTTTTTAAAAGTGCAAGAAACCACCATAATGAACTTAAAGCTGCATTATGGGTCACTGTCAGGTATGTAATAGAGTTTTTTTTTAATTGGGGATGAATGGGGTACAGGAAAAAGGGCATGTGCTCTCAGCCGGGAGATGGGAGCAGAAAGCGGCAGCTGGAGGGAGCAGGAAGGGAGGAAAGACACAGGTGCTTGGAGCAGTGGCAGCAAAAGAAAATGGAAGTAAATGGGCAGGGGTTGTCGGTGGGAGGAGGTATGGGTTGTACTGTGAGTGGGAGCAAGGGGTTGTGAAGGAGAATGAAGGCTGTGTAAACCTTACTCAATTTTGTATATCTCCTACCCCAGTCTTAGGTGGGTGTCCCCAGTACTGAGCTTTGCTTTTGTTAGTGCAAACTAAACTTGTACTGAAATTGATATATAGATAAAGCACATGATATATATTTTATATATTTATATATATTTATATAATATTTATACATATAATATATTATTATTTTATTTATATATATATTTTTTTATATATATATATATATGTATATTTATATATATATATAATAGTATTAGGCAGTCCCTCGTATCGAGGATGACCCGCTTCCACACCAAAAACGGATGAGATCACGGGTGTTTCAATGAGGGACCTGACATTCTAGGTCCCGAACTACATACTGAAGGGTGGAAGATGCCTGTGCATGGACTCTTTTAACGTGGGGTGGCCATTGCACACCAGCCACCACATGGGCTTGACAGAGCTAGGTCTTGATTCAGTGGCAAGGGTTAACCAAGACAACTGGAGGACAAGCTCTGCTGCACGGACCTAGTATGCACAAATGCTCCTACTATCCGTAGATCTCAGTGTGGGCTGGCCCATGCTGGCCCTGGGCCCTCACCTCTCTTGGGCCCCGAACCCTCGCCTCTCCTGGACCCCGATCACGACGCTTCTGGGCCCGGATCTCTTGCCGCTCCTCCGCCCTGATCAAAAATGGAGCAGTCAATAACAGGACATCAATTCTTCTTATCTTGACATCAAAGATCGACACACTGTTATTTGAAATATCAAAATACTAAACTCCAGCCTAGTTGAAGGGTTATTAACATCAGCAGAAACAAACGGCAACTAACAGAATGAACACGATTCAGTAGGGATGTGAATAACAGCAGCAATAACAGAATCCAAACCCTGCAGTCACTTGTGAACTCGCTGGTGTTACAGCAGGTCGGATGACTGAGTGATTCCTTCCCACACTCTGAGTAGGTGAACGGTCTTTCCCCAGTGTGAACTTGCTGGTGAGTCAGCAAGTTGGATGGCTCTGTGAATCCCTTCCCACACTCAGAGCAGGTGACGACACACCAGCCAGTTCACACTGGGGAGAGGCCGTTCACCTGCTCCACATGTGGGAAGGGATTCACTCACTCTTCCAGCCTGCTGACACACCAGCGATTTCACACTGGGGAGAGACCGTTCACCTGCTCTGATATAACATAAGAACATAACATAAGAAATTGGTGCAGGAGTAGGCCAAACGGCCCCTCGAGCCTGCTCCGCCATTCAATACGATCATGGCTAATCTGATCTTGGCTTCAACTCCACTTTCCTGTCTGTTCCCCATAACCCTTGACTGCCCTGTAGTTCAAAAATCTGTCTATCTCTGCCTTGAATATATTCAATGACTCAGCCTCCACAGCTCTCTGGGGTAGAGAATTCCAAAGATTCACGACCCTCTGAGAGAAAAAATTCCTCCTCATCTCCGTTATAAATGGGTGACCCTTATTCTGAAAGTATGCTCTCTAGTTCTAGATCCCCCATGAGGGGAAATATCCTCTCAGCATCTATCATGTCAAGCCCCCTCAGAATCTTATATGTTTCAATAAGATCACCTCTCATTCTTCTAAACTCCAATGCATACCGGCCCAACCTGCTAAACCTTTCCTCATAAGACAATCCCTTCATCCCAGGAATCAATCTCGTGAACTTTCTCTGAACTGTCTCCAATACAAGGATATCCTTCCTTAAATAAGGAGACCAAAACTGTACGCAGTACTCCAGGTGTGGTCTCACCAATGCCCTGTATAGTTGTAGCAAGACTTCCAGTCTTTTATACTCCATCCCCCTTGCTGTAAAGGCAATCTCCTTCCTAATTATTTGCTGTACTTGCATGCTAACTTTTCGTTGTTCATGGACGAGGACCCCCAGATCCCTCTGTACCACAACATTCTGAAATCACCATTTAAATAATATTTTGCTTTGCTACTCTTCCTAGCAAAGTGAATAACCTAATTTTCCCACATTATACTCCAGCTGCCAAATTTTTGGCCACTCACTTAACTTACTAATCCTTTTGCCGACTCTTTGTGTCCTCACAACTTGCTTTTCCACCTATCTTTGTATTATCAGCAAATTTGGCTACAATACACTCAGTCCCTTCATCCAATCATTAGTATAGATTGTAAATAGTTCAGGCCCCAGCACTGATCCCTGTGGCACCCCACTAGTTACAGTTTGCCAACCTGAAAAATAGCCATTTATCCCAACTCTCTATTTTCTGTTAGTTCTCATGGACAATTCTCTGTCCATGCTAATATATTACCCCCAACACCGTGAGCTCTTATGTTGTGTAGTAACCTTTTATGTGGCACCTTATCGAATGCCTTTTGGAAATCCAAATACACTACATCTACTGGTTCCCCTTTATCCACCCTGCTCATTACATCCTCAAAGAATGCTAATAAATTTGTCAAACACGATTTCCCTTTCATAAAACCATGTTGACTCTGCTTGATTGTATTATGATTTGTTAAAGATCCTGCTACTACTTCCTTAATAATGGATTCCAGCATTTTCACAATGACAGATGTTAGGCTAACTGACCTATGGTTTACTGGTTTCTTTATCCCTACAGCTAACACTAATGTCATATTAATCATTTTTGAATATCAGATGATAGTCAACATAGAAAAATAATTCATGAACATATCTTAAAATACAATTGATAAATTTATCGGCTTACTATAGTTGACACAGTTAATGAGAACTATTTACTTAAATGACACAGGAATATAGTTAATTATATCAAATATTATCAAAATGATGTCACTAATGAAATGCTAAATTGATTTTAAATTCTTAAATTGTATGGGAATATCATTAATACAAATAAACAACATGAACATGTTATTATTTCAGCAAAGATGATTATATTAAAAAGTTAAAGGAAAATTCCACATAATGAAGATAACTATAGAAGATAAAATGGAAGAACTTAGATTATTAAGTGATATACATATTATACAATGTAAATGGGAGAACTTAGATTATTAAGTGATATACATATTATACAATGTACAGGAGGAATATTAAATATATATCTGACACCTAGTTAAATTTTATTAAAATCAGACCATGATTTAAGTTTAATATATTTATATGCTACTAGTCATTCTCTGACTCAAGACCAAATGCAATCTTCAGGTCAAGTGGAGTTAGAGGGCAGGGGGATAACTGGACCTAAGATGGGAAGGGGTGGGGGAGTTTGAGGGAGGAAGAGGAGAGGGGAAGCAGAGAAGGGGAGAGGGGCAGGATGGCGGAATTGGAGGATGTGGATCGAGAGAGGCAGAGAGAAGAGAGATAAGCCAGAAAAAGGAGGGGAATGACAAAATGGTAAATCAACAGGATGGGGTCAGAGAGCAGGAGGGAGGAAAACAAGAGAGGAGGGATAGGGAAGCAGATGGAGAGAATAGAGGACAAATGATTTGAGAGGAGGGAGAGAGTGGGGGAATGCGCAGAACATGGGAGGAAGAAGGGTGGATGGTGACTGGATAATTGGGGTGAGTGGAACCATTTCCCAGGGTCCATTTTGATGCTTTGTGCAGCAGGTAGGGGAAGGAGTAGGGAGCACGGGGGTTAGAATGAGCTAAGGACTATTTATTTTACATTGTGGAGCATGCTATTGATCACTAGTTTGAGGAGGGTCAAATTTCTGTTCAGTTGTGTGGGAGGAGAGGAGAGCTGCTATGTTGGGAGGGGAAAGGGGAGCTTCAGTGTTGTGTGTTGTGGAAGGTATCTGGGAACCAATGTTGCAATGGGGGGTTAGCTAGTAGCCTCAGTATTGTTCACTGCAGAGGGGGATTGAGTTCATGTGACGCTGATGGCTAAACTAGAAAAAAGAGCATTGTGCCATGCTCATGGATTCAGTGCAGGCAGCACTTTAATGACTCAACCAGATCAGGAAAGGTGAGTACAGTTGCACATTCACCTACATCCTGCTGTACACATCACTCCACCCCCACACTCTGCCATGTCAAGTCCACTCCATCACATCAGTCCTCACACCTGCTTATTTGCAAGTGTGCCCATCCTCTTTTGTTTTATTTGTTCATGGGATGTGGGCATTGCTGGCAAGGCCAGCATTTATTACCCATCCCTAATTGCCCTTGAGAAGGTGGTGATGAGCCGCCATCTTGCACCACTGCAGTCCTTGTGGTGAAGGTACTCCCACAGTGCTGTTAGGGAGCTCAGGATTGTGACCCAGCGACGATGAAGAAATGGCGATATACTTCCACGTCAGGATGGTGTGTGACTTGGAGGGGAATTTGGAGGTGGTGGTGTTCCCATGTACCTGCTGTCCTTGTCCTTCTAGGTGGTAGAGGTTGCGAGTTTGGGAGGTGCTGCCGAAGAAGCCTTGGCGAGTTACTGCAGTGCATCTTGTAGATGGTACACACTGCAGCCATGGTACGCCTGTGGTGGAGGGGGTGAACGTTGAAGGTGGTGGGTGGGATGCCAATCAAATGGGCTATTTTGTCCTGGATGGTGTCAAGCTTCTTGAACGTTGTTGGAGCTGCACTCCAGGCAAGTGGAGAGTAATCCATCTGACGTGCCGTGTAGATGGTGGAAAGGCTTTAGGGAGTCAGGAGGTGAGACACTCGCCACAGAATACCCAGCCTCTGACCTGCTCTTGTTGCCACAGTATTTATGTGGTTGGTCCAGTTCAGTTTCTGGTCAGTGGTGATCCCAAGGATGTTGATGGGGGATTCAGTGCTAGTAATGCCATTGAATGTTAAGGGGCGGTGGTTAGACTCGCTTGTTGGAAATAGTCATTGCCTGACACTTGTGTGGCACGAATGTTACTTGCCACTTATCAGCTCAAGCCTGAATGTCATCCAGGTCTTGCTGCTTGTGGGCATGGACTGCTTCATTATCTGAGGAGTTGCCAATGGCACTGAACACTGCAGTCATCAGTGAACATCCCCACTTCTGACCTTATGATGGAGGGAAGGTCATTGATGAAGCAGCTGAAGATGGTTGGGCCTTGGACACTGCCCTGAGGAACTCCTGCAGCGATATCCTTGGGCTATGATGATTGAACTCCAACCACCACAGCCATCTTCCTTTGTGCTAGGAATGATTCCAGCCAGAGGAGAGTTTTCCCCCTGATTCCTATTGACTTCAGTTTTTGATGCAAGACTCAGTCAATTGCTGCCTTGGTGTCAAGGGAGGTCACTTTCCCCTAACCTCTAGAATTCAGCTCTTTTGTTCATGTTTGGAGATGAGTGGTCTTGGCCGAACATACGCAGGTTATTGGTGAGTAAGTGCCGCTTGATAGCATTGTCGGCGACACCTCCCATCTCTTTGTTAATGATTGCGAGTGGACTGATGGGGCGGTAATTGGCCAGATTGGATTTGCCTGCTTTTGTATACCTGGGCAGTTTTCCACACTGGAGTTCCTTTGCACTTCCTCAATCCCCATCTATCCATCCACCACTTCCATTCACCTGATCCTTATGCAATTTTATGCCTCTCCCAGATAGTCACCCTCACTAAATGCACTGCATCCATCGGGTGAACACCTGCCATTAAAGCCACTCATAGGTCTGTTCTTTCTCCCATTGCAGGAAAAGAGGCACAGAGCACTAGGGAGAGGGAGAGAACTGGAGGTGGGCCTCGCAGTTCACAACTGCAGAGGAGTAGACACTGGAGATCAGTGGTGTTTCGATGTCCCTGGCCGTCAGAGATGGAGAGATGGGGACACCCCACCTACCTGGTAACACAATTAAATATCAGCAACCCTTATGTCATGCAGTACTCAGTCATTTTGACTTGATTTCAACAGCTGGAGTATTGAAACAGGTTGCTGATATTGGTAGTCATGGGACTTAGTAGGTAAAGTTGGGTGGTCAGGTGCTTGAACAGAAGGGGGTTCAAGAGAATAGGTACTGCTTTTTATGGGCATGATAAATTTCGTGACAGTGGATATAAACTGCGGACTTTTAGATTTAAAATGTGATGTGGGTTATGTGCAAGACTTTTGATACAATAGATAACATTTACTGAAGATAGAACCGATATTAAAGGACAAATTCAGTGATCCACATTCCCAGTGAGGAACCATCCTCCAAAGAAGAATGGTTTGATAATCGGTATTACAATACTGCAATGCTTTTTCTGGCCAATGCTCCCTTTCAACACGTCTTCTCACTGGGAGCTTGTGATCGCTCAATTTACTCTCAAATGTAATGAAGTCAGGGAACCATTCGCTGTAATCTCTAATTGTTTCTTCCAGAAAAAATAGATAATTAGTTAAAATACACAACACTCACCTTTAACCATCTGTAAGACTACGCTGAACAAATATTGGACTAATCCAATAGCCAAAGTAACAAACATAAAAACATTTTTGCAATTCTTACAAGAAAATTTTGGAAAATTCCAAGGGATTATTCTTTTTCTCAAGTTTGTGGCTGAACTACTCTTATAGAGCTGCGTTTCATTTGGTAATACATGCTGATAACCATAGAAATTATGTTATAGTGCACTATCATAAGAAAACCTACTTTATCCAATTTACAATTTAGGGAAGCTAAATGCAGTGAGACACTTTATACTGAAATCTTGTTTGGCATGACAGTCAGGACTTCCACTGTATCAAGAGTCATTCTATTAAGTGTTGCTGGTCGAGAGTTTGATGAAATGAAGTCAGCAACTTCAGGTTCAGTTACAGTAAACAATCACCTCAACTTGAATTTGCCACAATCTCCACATTCATTCAAAGCAGAATTGAAAGACTAATCCTGAGAATACATTACATTCTGTGTTTTTTCTTGTAATGACCCTCGCTTAAAATTGGCCACATTCAAGATTGCAAAATGGCAGCTTTCTGTATCTGAGCTTAGCTGTAATTGTTTATGTTGTAAATAATACCTTGCTTCCATGATTATTAATACCATATAGGTACTGTTCTGAAAGTGGTGCAGATGCAGCAACATAGATTTAGGCTTTGATTTTAACCCAGGGCAAATAGGGCAAGCAGGTAGTTAAAATGGTGGTTGAGGTGTTTGCGCCACGCTCCTGACATGTTCCTACTCAATGCCATTTTTACTTGCCATAAAACTTGTTCAGGAGGGCAGCAAGTCCTACTTTACAGTCAAAAGTCATGGCCCGAAGACATAATTGACACTGCAACATGATTTTAATTGGCAGAAACGGGTGGCACACCCAGTTTGAAACACATTAGTAAAACCTGACGGGTTTGGTGTCACTGGTGCAGTATAAAAGAGGCATGCAGCTTCAGCAGAGTGGGTCATTGGATTTTCACAGTCTTGCTAGCCAGGAGACTCTAGCTTCCAGATTATTTCTTTCAAGCTTCTTTGTCTTAGCTTATCACGGAAACATTTATCTCATCATCATAGGGTGTCATTATTGCCAGTTTCTTCTGGATCGAGGAACATTTGGAGGAAAAGATGCAGGAGTCTCAGGGAGTTGCACCTTTCAGAAGATGCCAGGTGAGGGCGGGAATGGCAGGCCATACCCGGCATGGCGTGTACAGGCCCACCATAACTTTCCTGGCCCTGACTGAGGAGCAGTGCCTCAGGAGGCTTCACTTCACCAGGCAGGCAATCTCAGACATCTGCAACTTCCTGGAAGGGGACCTCCTGCCTATTGTACCAGAGAAGCCTATTGTCAGATACTTTTAGTCACCACAGCCCTCAACTTCTTCACCGCTGATTCTTTCCAGTCTGCCGAAGGAACCATCATCCAAATCTTCCAGTCTACAGTACATGGGTACATTAAGCAGGTCACTGATTCCTCTTTGCCAGAGCTAACCAAAGCAGCATCTTTCCCATTGACCTCAGCAGTCAGCAGGAGAAAGCTTGGAATTTGCAGTAGTAATTAACTTCCCCTGCATGCAGGGCATCATTCACTACATACGTGTTGCCATCAGGGTACCAAATCACCAGCCAGTAGCATTCATCAATTGACAAGGATACCAGTCCATCAATGTGCAGCTTGTGCTTGCTCACAGAAATTGAATGATGCAAGATTCTGCAAAATACCCAGCAGTTGTCACAGCTCATCTATCCTAAGGCACTGTGCTACCCCCACCGGTATTTGATCTTCCAAGAAGTGTGGCAGGATGTCTTCTGGGGGACAATCGATACCCACGTGGTTCAGGAGACCCCTCCACCGCCTCACATTCCCGAGCAACACCAAATCGAAGCCATGGGACCACCAGGATCATAATTGAGCACACTGTAGGGTTGCTAAAGACGAAGTGCAGGTATCTAGACAGGAAGATCCCTACAATATATTTCATGAAGAGTCTCCCATATAGTTATTGCATACTTCATAAATTTGCCTTACAGAGTGGTCTGCCTTTCGAGGAGCCAGAGCAGAAGTAGAAGACGTGGTTGGATGATGACGATGATGAGGTAGCAGCAACAGAAGGGCCACCTCAATGCCTTACAGCAAGAGATGAGAGATCAGCTCACTGCTCGGTGATTCCAATGACTTTCCCAAATAACTCCTATATCAATGATATATGGATTCAGAAACTACAATGAAACTGAAGTGCCAAATTCAAAAAAGATTTTTTTGAATTGCCTTAAATTCATTTCTCTCCCAAGTGCTCAGCACATAAGAGCTTTACTTATAAGAAGGTTTCCTAAGTCTGCAAATCCAATGAGGTGCTCCCCTAGTAGCCTCAGTAAACCTGATGGAAGGCAGCAGATCATCATGTTGGGACCCGTTACATGCTCGTGGCTAGTGCTTTCTGAGTGCTCAAACCTGTGACGGTCCAACTGCAGAGTGGTCCTCTTCGGTTACTGCTGGGCTAATCTGCTGGCCCAGCTAATTTGCTGCCACCATGAATGGTGTTGGTTGGAGAAATGGGGAAGGAGCTGATGTGCTGACATCCTGGGAGAGGGCAATACGTGCTGCTCCCATTGCCAGACTGCTATTCCCATGGAGCTGGAGCTCATCACTTCCACTGATTTACAGAAGAGCAGGCTGCAGAAGATGACTGGCTCCTTCAAAGCCCTTTTCTTTTCACTCCACTGATCTGTCCAAGGTGGATACCTGTCTCTTGACACTGGAGCTCATAGTCTGCATGGCAGCTGTTTGAGCTTCTACCAAAGCTGACGAGCATGTGAACATAGACGCCTGTTGTGAGGGCCCAGCTGCAGTGTTCCTGCAGATGGCCACACTGTTCAGGGTAGATAGTAGAGTGCTGATGCCATGCCAGGTGACACCACACAGGCTGGAAGTTGACTCCTCCATGCTGTCAACCATAGTGGTGAAACTCAGGCAAGCCTTCAATATCTCATACAGCTGTTTGTGTGATGCCAGCAACTTTATTTTCATGGCTGGGCTCCTGTAGTCATCATCTGTGTCTTCCTGAGCAGAGCTGGGAGAGGATTCTAGTAACTGTCTTCTGTGCTGTTCCTGTCACCAGTACCTGCTGCTACACTCAGGTGCTCTGTGATTCACCTTGTGCAGACCCCTCAAGCTCACTATCGAACCCACACAGAGTACCAGTGTTTTAGCTGGAGTCTGCGAGGGATGGAGCACTTAACGGTGCATCCTTGGGAGCAATGCCCTCCTCCGTGATGTCTTCTTGCACAGAGGATCCTGCTACTGAGAAAGACCTAGAGGAAAGAGAAAAAGCTCAGGAGCTAGGATGGGTGATAGAAGCTGGTTATTTGCATGTGATAGTCTTGAGAATACAACTTGAAATTGTGCAGCTTGTAAGAGAAAGATATGCTGCTCTGGTATGCCACAAGCCTTGCCTTCCCTGGATGCTGGCTCTACCTGGGTCACTGATCTCCAAGGCATCCTGCTTTGCTTGGGTGAGGGCAATGATGTTAGGTGCTCCTACCCCAATCTTGACTCTCTGTCTAACATTGTGCCGTGTTTTATTTTGTCCTGCAGAAAGAGAAGGTGAGCGTAGCTGTTTAAAAAGGTAATTGGAGGTGTTTGGGGCTTGTGCATAGTGGATGAGTTGAGAGGTGGAGAAGATATCAGATGAAATTAGGAGAGGGAAGAGATGAATATAAAGCCATGTATTGTGGATTTGAGGAAAGAGTGGGGGGAGGCCACCAGGATGGCAGCTCCCGAGGGAGCTCCCCTGCCAAAACAATTTTATCCTCGTCATCTCCCGCCATCTGACAACTTTTCACCCTCAACCTCCCCCCTCCCACTGTCTAAACTTCCACTACTCCGAATAGACCCTAATAGGTGGTCCATTTTCTTAATACTTAACTTTAAACCCTAATCCTACAAACCCCACAAATTCGGGCCTACCTCAGGCACGAACTTCCCCTCCAAACATGCTCGCCTCTCACCGGCGATGACGACCGGAATACCAGCGATCGAAACTTCTGCAACGGCGACCTGGACCTGGACACCTTTCTTCGTCGTCCTCAGACCCTATAATCCACAAATTCGGACCTACCTCGTGCATGAATCTTCCTCCTAAGCCCCACACCACTCTTCGATGATGACGACCGGACCACCAAGAGCAATGATGACCGAGCCTCCTACTGCAGCAGCGAACTGGACTTGGACCTCTTCCCATCTTCAGCGACCTTCTCTGGCGATCTGCTCCTTCGACGTCGAATCAGCTGTCCCACCCGATCCTCGACGATGCCCTACGAGCCAGGTGAGCCTCCAACGGCGACCGGGCCTCTCCTCTCCAGCGACGATGATTGGCCTCTCCCTCAACGAAGGCTGGACCTCTTCTCCCCCAGCACGTGGTGAGTACCAGGGCTGTGATCACCCTGACCTCCCACACTGAACTCCAGGGGACCGCTCACCCCCTCAATGCCTGCCCCCATCCATCATCAAGTGCGCTACCCAGCGCCGAGCTTGCAGCCAATATCTCACCGTAAGCAACTAAGCTCATATAGCAATGCCTAGTCTCCAGTCTTGGACCCCCTTGCCACTGGACCAAGACCTTGCTCAGCTAAGCCCGTGTGGAGATTGGAGTGCAATGACCATCCCACGTTAAAAGAACTCATGCACAGGCATCGAACACTCATTTAATATGAAGTTCGGGACCTGGAACGTCGGGACCCTAATGGACAACTCCAACAGCGACAGGCCGGAGCGCCGCACTGCCATAGTTGCCCGGGAGCTTAGACTCTTTGACATCGACATCGCTGCCCTAAGCGAGACCCAGGGGGCAGGGGAAGGCCTGCTTAAAGAACATGGTGGAGGTTATACCTTTTTCTGGAAAGGAAAACCAGAGGAAGAACGCCGCCTTCATGGAGTCTGCTTCGCCGTCGAAACTGAACTGGTCGGCTGCCTCAAAGACTCCCCCTGCGGGATTAACGAATGTCTGATGACCCTTCGTCTTACCCTATCCCGGATCCAACACCCCACAGTCATCAGTGCATATGCCCCAAAACTCGATGAAACGGACGAGGCTAAAGAAGGACTCTATTCCAACCTCAAGACATCCCTGTCCTGCGTCCCCAAGGACGACAAATTGATCCTCTTAGGAGACTTTAATGCTAGGGTCGGCAAAGACACAGCTCTCTGGGGAGGCGCAATTGGCAGAGAGAGGGTAGGGAAATCCAACTCCAATAGAACCCTACTCCTGACAAAATGTCTAGAACATGAACTCCTCATCACCAACACCCTGTTCCGCTGGAGGGACAAATACAAGACATCGTGGCAACACCCTCGTTCCAAACATTGGCATCTGTTGGACTATGTCATCATTCGAGCGAAGGATGTATGCATCATCTGCGCCATGACGAGAGCTGATGACTGCTGGATGGACCATCGCCTAATCCGATCCATCATCAATATTAACATAGCCCCAAAGCAGAGGGGACAGCAGAAACAGTGCCGCAAAAACATTAACACCGGGGCACTTAAAGATCCAGCTAAGAGAGCCCTATACAGCTAGCGCCTCACAGCCAATCTGGCGTGCCTTGATGGCCCTGAGATGCTCAATGCCCTCCAGGCCTCCATAACCAGTGTCTGTGAAAAGACACTTGGTTACTCAACCAGAAAATGATCAGGAGATCCAAGAACTAATAGTAAGCGCAGAGCATTTTTGAGCCTCAAGCAACAGCCAAACTCGGGTGCTACAAATTAACGTTACAGGAGGCTCAAGGCTGAGGTCCAACAAAAAACCCGGAACCTAAAGAACAGGTGGTGGATGGAGAAAGCGCAGGTAATGCAACAACTAGCTGACAGCCATGACATATGAGGATTCTTCACTGCAGTCAAGGCCACCTACGGTCCAAACTCCCAAGGCCTCACCCCACTCCTGGCAAAGAACTGGGAAACACTCATCAAGGACACCGAGGCTGTCGAGGCCCGCTGGAAGGAGCACATTGAAGATCTCCTCAATCGAGATTCTGCCTTTGACTCGAGTGTTCTCAACTCCATCCCGCAGCATGCAACCCGCCACCACATCAGTGAAACTCCAATGCTGCAAGAAGTAGGTAAAGCCATAAAACAGTTCAAGAACAACAAGGCTACGGGTGCGGATGAAATTCCTGCTGAGGCACTAAAATATGGCGGAGAGGCGCTGTTGGCGCGGATACATGACCTCATCTCTCTCATTTGGAGGGAGGAGAGCATGCTAGGGGATCTCAGAGATGCAGTGATCGTGTCCATTTTTTAAAAGGGGGACAAATCCAACTGTGGCAACCACAGAGGAATCTCTCTACTATCAACCACTGGGAAGGTTGTCGCTAGAGTCCTCCTCAACCGTCTTCTCCCTGTGGCCGAGGAGCTCCTCCCGGAGTCACAGTGTGGATTTCGTCCCCCACGGAGAACAACGGACATGATCTTTGCAGCACGACAGCTGCAGGAAAAACGCAGGGAGCAGCGCCAGCCCTTATACATGGCCTTTTTCGACCTTACAAAGGCCTTTGACACTGTCGACCTTGAGGGCTTATGGAGCGTCCTCCTCCGTTTTGGGTGCCCCAAAAGTTTGTCAACATCCTTCGCCTGCTCCACGATGACATGCAGGCTGTGATCCTTGCCAGCGGATCCATTACAGACCCATTCCATGTCCGAACCGGGGTCAAACAGGGCTGCGTCATCGCTTCTACCCTTTTTTCAATCTTCCTCGCTGCCGTGCTCCACCTCACTGTCAACAAGCTCCCCGCCAGAGTGGAGCTAAACTACAGAACCAGTGGGAAGCTGTTTAACCGACGCCGCCTCCAGGCCAGGTCCAAGACCACCCAAACCTCTGTCGTTAAACTGCAGTACGCGGACGACGCCTGTGTCTGCGCACATTCGGAGACTGAACACCAGGATATAGTCAATGTATTCACCGAGGCATATGAAAGCATGGGCCTTACGCTTAACATCCGTAAGACAAAGGTCCTACACCAACTTGTCCTCGCCGCATAGCAATGCCCCCCAGTCATCAAGATTCATTCATGGCGCAGCTCTCGACAACGTGGACCACTTCCCATACCCGAGGAGCCCTTTGTCAACAAAGGCAGACACTGATGCGGAGATTCAACATCGCCGCCTGAGGAAAAGAGTGTTCGAAGACCAAGCCCTCAAACCTACCACCAAGCTCGTGGTCTACAGGGTTATGGTAATTCCCGCTCTCCTATATGCGTCAGAGACATAGACGATTTACAGAAGACACATCAAGTCGCTGGAGATATATCACCAAAGATGTCTCCACAAGATCCTGCAAATCCCCTGGGAGGACAGACGCACCAACATCAGTGTCCTTGCCCAGGCTAACATCCCCAGTATTGAAGCACCAACCACGCTAGATCAGTTTCGTCGGGCAGGCCACTTAGTTCTTATGCCAGACACGAGACTCCCTAAACAACTGCTATATGCGGAGCTCCTTCATGGCAAACGAGCCAAAGATGGGCAGTGGAAACGGTACAAGGACACCCTCAAAGCCTCCCTGGTGAAGTGCGACATCACCACTGTCACCTGGGAGACCCTGGCCGAAGACTGCCCTAGTTGGAGAAAGTGCATCCAGGAGGGCGTTGAGCTCTTTGAATCTCAACGCTGCGAACGTGGAGAGATCAAGCGCAGGCAGCAGAAGAAGGGTGTGGTAAATCAATGCTGCCCACCCTTCCCCCAACGAATGTCTGTCCCACCTGTGACAGGGTCTGTGGCTCTCGTTGGACTGTTCAGCCACCAAAGAACTCACTTTAGGAGTGGAAGCAAGTCTTCCTCGATTTCGAGGGACTGCCTATGATGGGGGGAGGGGTTAGTGGTTGTCCAAGTGGTAGCAGGCGAGAAGAGAATGGTATCAGTGTGTGACGTGAAGAAAGGAAAGGAAGAGGTGAGTGTGCTTGTAAATGAGAAAAGGGAGGTGTCATGGTATACCCCTGTGATTAAGGGGAGGGAATTGTTGGAAATGTGGTTGAGGGGAGGGGGGAGGGGGGCGGGTGAAAAGAGTGGTGTGAGATTCTGTTGAGAGGTGGGCAAACTAAGAGGTGTACTCATCCTTACTGCTCTTGGGAGAGCATGGAATCTCTTCCTAAACCAAAGCTATGATATTCTAACGAGGCCCAGGTGTTAAAATGGCCTGAGCCTCAAGTGCAACTCTTTTGTCAATTTTGACTTGAGGGTGAAATGAATCTCTGATGACTCTGGTTGCAAGCAGTTCTTACAGCAGCATCTCAAGGATTTTGTTGAGCAACATGTTTTCAAAGGGTAATGTACGAATGCTTGCAATGCAAAGTCGACGTTTCATCAATCTGTCATAATGTGCTGGCTGCAGTGCGATTGGCGCCCGGTCTCCCTCCTCAGCACGGACTACAAAATCTTCGCCAGGGCGATGTCTGCTCGCCTTGGTGCCGTGCTGGACCACATGATCCACCCCGACCAGTCCTACACGGTCCCGGGCCGGACAATCCACGATAACATCCATCTGGTCCGGGACCTCATCCATTGTTCCCAGGAGGCTGGTCTGTCGGTCGCCTTCCTATCCCTCGACCAAGAGAAGGCGTTCGACAGGGTGGATCACGACTATCTGCTCGGAACTCTGCGCGCTTTCAGGTTCGGGACGCATTTCGTCGCCCGGATCCGACTTTTGTACGCCGCCGCGGAGTGTCTGATTAAGGTTAACGGGTCCTTGACGGCGCCCCTTCGCTTTAGGAGAGGGATGCGCCAGGGATGCCCCATGTCCGGCCAGTTATACGCCGTTTGCGTGGAGCCTTTCCTGCGCCTCTTGCGGACGAGGTTGACGGGACTGGCTCTGCAAGGGCCGGGCGTGGAGGTCGTCCTCTCGGCTTACGCCGATGACGTGCTCCTCGCGGTAGAGGATCCCGCTGACCTGCGGAGGATGCGTGAGTGCCAGGAGATTTACTCGGCCGCGTCCTCCGCCAGGATCAACTGGGAGAAATGTTCCGGACTCCTGGTGGGTCAGTGGCGGGTGGACTCCCTGCCGGGGGAGCTCAGGCCTTTTGCCTGGAGCACGACCCATCTCCTCTATCTGGGAGTCTACCTTAGCCCCGACGAGGGAGCCTGGCCGGCAAACTGGCAGGAGCTGGAGGCCAAGGTCGCCGCTCGCCTAGGGCGCTGGACAGGACTGCTCCGAGTGCTGTCCTACAGGGGTCGAGCGCTAGTCATAAACCAGCTGGTGGCCGCAATGCTGTGGTACCAGCTGGTCACTTTGACCCCTCCCCCTGCGTTTGTCGCCAAGATACAGAAGAAGCTGGTGGACTTCTTCTGGAACAACAGGAAGCACTGGGTCTCTGCCGCGGTCTTGAGTCTCCCGCTTGAGGAGGGCGGTCAGTCGTTGGTGTGCGTCAGCGCCCAGCTCGCGACTTTCCGTCTTCAGACCCTGCAGAGATACCTTTACGTCGAGCCCCCTCCTAGGTGGTGTGCTCTGGCGAGGTATTTCTTCCGCCAGCAGCGCGACCTCAATTATGACACGCAGCTCCTGTTTGTGAACTTGGGGGGTGCCAGGACCGCCCTCCGGGAGCTGCCTGTCTTTTACAGGGAACTCATCAGGGTCTGGAACAAAGTCTCCACCAAGCGCAGCTCTCCGCCGGCTGGAGTGGCGGCCGTCCTGCAGGAACCGCTGCTCGGGAATCCGTAGCTCCACGGCCGAGGTTTTATGTGGCGGTCGGAAGAGAGGGCTGTGGCTGGTGAGGTGACCAGGGTCAGGGACCTGCTCGATGGCGGAGGAGCGGGCTGGATGGCGCCAGACACTCTGGCGCGGCGCCTAAATTCTGCCAACGTCCGCCACGCGGCCGATGCCATCGAGTCGCTAAAAACAGCTCTGGGCCCTGACTCCGTTAGGTGCATCGAGGAGGCTCAAGCACGTGGGGAGATCCCGTCCGAACTGACCCCCGTCCGGACGGAATTCCTCATCGGCACCAAACCCCGGAACCTCCCTCGGGGGCCGGCGCCTCACAACTTGAGCTGCCTCGGGGAAATCCCCTCCGTGCCTTTCAGTTCCGCGCGGAGGGGTTTCCTGTACGGGCTGCTCCTGCACACCTTCAACTTTGCCATCCTCGCCGGCCGTCCGGACATGCCATGGCGTACCATCTTGCCGTCCGGAGGAGGCGGGGGTCCCCGATGGAGGGCACTCTACGCAGGGGTCCTCCCACTATTCATTGGGGACTTGGCCTGGAGGGTGGTGCACGGAGCAGTGCCGTGCAACAAATTTTTAAGCCGGTTCACGGACTCCCAGGCCGCCTGCAATTTCTGCGGTCTGGAAGAGTCCGTGTTCCATGTTTTTATGGAATGCACAAGGTTGCAGCCCCTGTTTTATTATTTGAAGGGGCTGCTCCTGAAATTCTGGCTGCACTTCAGTCCCACTCTCCTGATCTTTGGGCACCCTGTGCGGAGGGGAGCGGGTAGGTCCGAAGGCCTCCTCGTAGGACTGCTCCTGGGCACGGCCAAGGGTGCCATCAGCCGGTCCAGGCAGCGGGCGGTCGAGGGGGTCGTTCAACCTGACTGCCTGCCTCTCTTCCGCTCTTACATCCGGTCCAGGGTGTCCTTGGAGATGGAGTGCGCGGTGTCCACCGGTACGCTCGCGGCCTTCCGCGAGAGGTGGGCACCGGAGGGACTGGAGTGCATCATCACGCCCAGCAACCAAATTTTAATTTGATTTTACGTTTTAAAGTTTATTTTGTTTTAATTGCCGGTGCTTTTAGTGTCCCCCTCTCCTTTTATAGGGGGCACTGGAAAAAGGAAAAAATTTGATTTTAGTGCCCAAAAAAAAAAACAAACAAAAAAAAAAAAGGGCGTTGTAAATGTCTGGTGTGTCATCCAGGTCGGATGGCACGGATACATGTTTTATGTTTTGCAGGTAGACTCTAAAAGAGTTTCATGCACAAGGACCAATTGTGGAGCAGTGGAGGCGTGTCCTGCTCAGTTGGAGCTGTGAGCAGTGAGAGGAGCAGCTATCAACTTTTGCTCCTGCCTGGGGAGCCCTGAGACCAGCCCAGGAAGAGAAGGAAGGAAGGGGCTTCACCACCAACTTTCACCCAGAGGGAGAGGAGGAAGCAGAAAACATTTCAAGTGCAACTCTCCACAGGGTGTTTCCTTCCCGTCCTTCCCACGCTGAAAACACTCTAAGTTAAAATCAGTGCTTTAGTGTCTACTCACTTCATTCCAGGAGTATAGATTGTGGGCTATGGATGTCCTTGAAAATTGATTGGTACATATTCTTTAATGCTGGTTCTTTAGGTTATAAAAATCAATCTAAGAAATTCTCATCAATGCCAGAAGAAACTAGACTCTTCCATTTGTTAAGAAAATGTTAGGAGTCATTAGATAATTGACATTTCAGGTGATCTCTTTGGAAGCTTCTGACCCATTGTAGCTTTGATAATAAGAACATAAGAACATAAGAAATAGGAGCAGGATTAGGCCATATGGTTCCTCGAGCCTGCTCCGCCATTTTTCATTAAGGAGGGAGAAGTGTAATGTCTGTACGCTTGTAATGTTTGTAGCTCCATACTGTGGATGTGGATGTATTGTGCACTGCAATTGCACAGTTAATAATTAAGCAGAACCAGGCAGATTTCCGGAGGCTTCCGAGAGAGCTATTTGCCATGTTGGAAGCTGTGTGTGCTTGTGCTCTGTGAATATATCACAAATGCAATCATGGCTGATCCGATCATAGACTCAGGTCCATCATCATCATCATAGGCAGTCCCTCGGAATCGAGGACGACTTGCTTCCACTCTTAACATGAGTTCTTAGGTGGCTGTACAGTCCAATATGAGAACCACAGTCTCTGTCACAGGTGAGACAGATAGTCGTTGAGGGAAGGGGAGGGTGGGACTTGTTTGCTGCACGTTCTTTCTGCTGCCTGCACTTGATTTCTGCAAGCAACGAGACTCAAGGTGCTCAGCACCCTCCCGGATGCACTTCCTCCACTTAGGGCGGTCTCTGGCCAGGGACTCCCAGGTGTCAGTGGGGATGTTGCACTTTATCAGGCAGGCTTTGAGGATGTCCTTGTAGCATTTCCGCTGCCCACCTTTGGCTCATTTGCCGTGAAGGAGTTCCGAGTAGAGTGCTTGTTTTGGGAGTCTCGTATCTGGCATGCGAACTATGTGGCCTGCCCAGCGGAGCTGATCAAGTGTGGTCAATGCTTCAATTCTGGGGATGTTGGCCTGGCCGAGGATGCTAATGTTAGTGCGTCTGTCCTCCCAGGGGATTTATAGGATCTTGCGGAGACATCCTTGGTGGTATTTCTCCAGCGAGCTACGTGAGCATCCGATAAGGCGTTCGGGCCCCCAATAGCATTCAAACTCCGGTCCATTTCCCTGCCCGCTCCCCATAACCCCTTATTCCTTTATTGATTCTGATGTTTAGCAAAGGATTTTTAAAAATCGTGTCCATTTTTAAAAAGGGGAACAAATCCGACTGCGGCAACTACAGGGGAATCTCCCTGCTATCAACCACTGAGAAGGTTGTCGCTAACGTTCTCCTCAACCGTCTTCTCCCTGTGGCCGAGAAACTCCTACCGGAGTCACAGTGTGGATTTTGTCCCCTACGGGGAACACCGAACATGATCTTTGCAGCACGACAACTGCAGAAAAAGTGTAAGGAGCAGCGCCAGCCCCTATACATGGCCTTTTTCGATCTTACAAAGGCCTTTGACACTGTCGACCGTGAGGGCTTATGAAGCATCCTCCTCTATTTTGGATGCCCCCAAAAGTTTGTCAACATCCTTCGCCTGCTCCACGACGACATACAGGCCGTGATCCTTACCAGCGGATCCAGTAAGACCCATTCCACGTCCGGACCGGGGTCAAACGGGGCTGCGCCATCGCTCCAACCCTCTTAATCTTCCTCGCTGACATACTCCACCTCACTGTCAACAAGCTCCCCGCTGGAGTGGAACTAAACTACAGAACCAGTGGGAAGCTGTTTAACCGACACCGCTTCCAGGCCAGGTCCAAGATCACCCAAACCTCTGTCGTTAAACTGCAGTACGCGGACGACGCCTGCGTCTGCGCACATTCTGAGATTGAACTCCAGGATATCGTCGATGTATTCACCAAGGCATATGAAAACGTAGACCTTATGCTTAACATCTGTAAGACAAAGATCCTCCACCAGCCTGTCCTCGCCGCACAGCACTGCCCCCCAGTCATCAAGGTTCACGGTGTGGCCCTCGACAACGTGCACCACTTCGGGAGTCTCTTGTCAACAAAGGCAGACATTGATGCGGAGATTCAATATCACCTCCAATGCATCAGTGCAGCCTTCGGGCGCCTGAGGAAAAGAGTGTTCAAAGACCAGGCCCTCAAACCTTCCACCAAGCTCATGGTCTACAGGGCTGTAGTAATACCCGCCATCCTGTATGGATCAGAGGCATGGACGATATACAGAAGACACATGAAGTCGCTGGAGATATATCACCAACGATGTCTCCGCAAGATCCTGCAAATCCCCTGGGAGGACAGACGCATCAACATCAGTGTCCTCGCCCAAGCTAACATCCCCAGCATTGAAGCACTAACCACACTCGATCAGCTTTGCTGGGCAGGCCACTTAGTTCGCATGCCAGGCAAGAGACTCACTAAGCAATTGCTCTACGCAGAGCTCCTTCATAGCAAACGAGCCAAAGATGGGCAGCGGAAACGTTACAAGGACACCCTCAAAGCCTCCCTGGTAAAATGCGACATCACCACTGACTCCTGGGAGACCCTGGACGAAGACCACCCTAGGTGGAGAAAGTGCATCCGGGAGGGCATTGAGCTACAGTGTCTGTACGTCTCGTGCTGGACTGTTCAGCCACCAAATAACTCATTTTAGGAGTGGAAACAAGTCTTCCGCGGGACTGCCTATGATGATTAGCAAAAGATATAAACTGAATAAAATACTAGAAAGCAGCATGATGCGGAATTATTTGACTGCTTCATAAATATATTTGTTAGTGAAACCATTCATTTTGAATGAATATATTCATTATTTTCTAAGAGAATACTAATGGTAACAATTACTTCATTTGATGCTCTGCTTTCCAATACTTTGCTTTTGGGAATATGTAATATATGCTCCATTTTATGTGAATTTATTGTGCCAGATTTTGCTGTGAAAATAAGGCAGAGGTTAAAAATAGCAACATCTGGTGTGCGCTCATGCGCAGTTCAACACGGAAATCTGGAAGCTACTGTCTGTCACACCTCTAAGGTGTGTGAAAATGTCATCTCACTGTTTGGCTCCCCATTCAAATTCATTGAATAGGTATGAAGTTCCTGTACTAACATTGTAGATACAAACTAAACTCGCCATAAGAAGTTAGGGCCTGTCAATTTCAGTCTAAGTGCCCTTTTAATGGTGTGGTAATTCTTAATTACTGACAAACAACCTCTCTGGCACTGAAAATTCACTTTTAACGAGTGTGGTGTCTTATTCTTTCAGCTTTTAATTACTGTTGGAGATTTAAAACAAAACGTTACTAATTGTTAAAAATTTTTTCTTTCTGTATCTTTTATCTTTATTACCCTCTTCTTTCTTACCCTCGCTTTATTTCACTTTCTGTACCTGATTTGACTTTCAATTCACTATTCTAACTTACACTTCCTGGTTCAGACTCTGCGCTGCTCATTAACGATTCTTCAATCTGATTAGTTAAGAAGTCACACAGTTGCTTGTCCTGTTCACGCAGGTTCCAGATGCCCTGTAGATGCATGGATGTCCCACTGACAACAACTTGCCATGCAAAAACCCCATAGAAAGTTTATGGGCAAGTGCAAGTTTAACAAACGGCAGGCGCTGTTCGTTTGCTGCTCACGGCAAAATCTGGCCCATTGAGAATCGTAGATATCAACATCACACATTTAACCAGCTATTGGTTTGAAATAATCACATTAAACATATCCATGCCAGTCAAAATTAATAAGAGAATTACTCTGTCCAATATTTCTAGTACAATGAGTACAAACAGTAATGAAACAAGACAAGAGCATGAAGAACTGGAGTTTTTTTGAAAAATTAGGATAGAATCTGTTACACTCGTAATAAATGGTGAGACTGAGTACTGTGTGTAATGAACAAGTATGACCTTAGCTCCTTCATTAAGGTTCCAGAGTGCAGGTACCTCGTGGGTGACCTGCTTAATATACTGTGCTCTCAAGGGATGCTGGGATCCCTTGGGACTCGAACGGGTGTGCCCTCTGGTGGTCAGGTGTAATGCAAGTTACAAAGGGTTAAATACATAACAGAATCACAGAATGGTTACCGCACAGCAAGAGGCCAATCGGCCCATTGAAACATAGAAAACATAGAAACATCGAAAATAGCTGCAGGAGTAGGCCATTCGGCCCTTCTAGCCTGCACCGCCATTCAATGAGTTCATGGCTGAACATGCAACTTCAGTACCCCATTCCTGCTTTCTCACCATACCCCTTGATTCCCCCTAGTAGTAAGGACTTCATCTAACTCCTTTTTGAATATATTTAGTGAATTTGCCTCAACAACTTTCTGTGGTAGAGAATTCCACAGGTTCACCACTCTCTGGGTGAAGAAGTTTCTCCTCATCTCGGTCCTATATGGCTTACCCCTTATCCTTAGACTGTGACCCCTGGTTCTGGACTTCCCCAACATTGGGAACATTCTTCCTGCATCTAACCTGTCTAAACCCGTCAGAATTTTAAACGTTTCTATGAGGTCCCCTCTCATTCTTCTGAACTCCAGTGAATACAAGCCCAGTTGATCCAGTCTTTCTTGACAGGTCAGTCCCGCCATCCCGGGAATCAGTCTGGTGAACCTTCGCTGCACTCCCTCAATAGCAAGAATGTTCTTCCTCAAGTTAGGAGACCAAAACTGTACACAATACTCCAGGTGTGGCCTCACCAAGGCCCTGTACAACTGTAGCAACACCTCCCTGCCCCTGTACTCAAATCCCCTCGCTATGAAGGCCAACATGCCATTTGCTTTCTTAACCGCCTGCTGTACCTGCATGCCAACCTTCAATGACTGATGTACCATGACACCCAGGTCTCGTTGCGCCTCCCCTTTTCCTAATCTGTCACCATTCAGATAATAATCTGTCTCTCTGTTTTTACCACCAAAGTGGATAACCTCACATTTATCCACATTATACTTCATCTGCCATGCATTTGCCCACTCACCTAACCTATCCAAGTCCCTCTGCAGCCTCATAGCATCCTCCTCGCAGCTCACACTGCCACCCAACTTAGTGTCATCCGCAAATTTGGAGATACTACATTTAATCCCCTCGTCTAAATCATTAATGTACAGTGTAAACAGCTGGGGCCCCAGCACAGAACCTTGCGGTACCCCACTAGTCACTGCCTGCCATTCTGAAAAGTACCCATTTACTCCTACTCTTTGCTTCCTGTCTGCCAACCAGTTCTCAATCCACATCAGCACACTACCCCCAATCCCATGTGCTTTAACTTTGCACATTAATCTCTTGTGTGGGACCTTGTCGAAAGCCTTCTGAAAGTCCAAATATACCACATCAACTGGTTCTCCCTTGTCCACTCTACTGGAAACATCCTCAAAAAATTCCAGAAGATTTGTCAAGCATGATCTCCCTTTCACAAATCCATGCTGACTTGGACCTATCGTATCACCTCTTTCCAAATTGAGCTCATACTGGCTCTCTGCAAAAGCACTTCAGCTAGTGCCATGCCCCCGCCCTTTCCTCATAGCACTGCAGATATATTTCCTTCAGGTACTTATCCAATTCCCTGTTGAAAGCCATGATTGAGTCTGCCTCCACCACCCGTTTAGGCAGTGCATTCCAAATCTTAAACACTTGCTGCGTCAAAAAGTTTTTCCTCATGTCGCCTTTGATTCTTTTGCCAATTACCTTGAATCTGTATTCTCTGGTTCTCGACCCTTCCGCCAATGGGAACAATTTCTATCTATTTTGTCTAGACCCCTCATGATTTTGAACACCTCTATCAAATCTCCTCTCAACCTTCTCTGCTCTAAGAACAACCCCAGCTTCTCCAGGCTATCCACGTAACTGAAGTCCCTCATCCCTGGAATCATTCTCGTAAATCTTTTCTGCACCCTCGCTAAGGCCTTCTTCAGATACTTCCTAAAGAGTGGCGCCCAGAATTGGACACAATACTCCAGTTGAGGCCGAACGAGTGTTTTATAAAAGTTCATCATAACTTCCTTGCTTTTGTACTCTATATCTCTATTTGTGAAGCCCAGTATTCCATATACGTTTTTAAACCACTTTCTCAACCTGCCTTGCCACCTTCAACGATTTGGGTACATATACCCCCAGGTCTTTCTGATCATGCACCCCCTTTAGGATTGTACCCTTTAGTTTATGTTGCCTCTCCTCGTTCTTCCATACCAAAATGTATCACTTCATACTTTTTTGCATTAAATTTCATCTGCCACGTGTCCGCCCATTCCACCAGTCTGTCCATGTCTTCTTGAAGTCGGTCACTATCCTCCTCACTGTTCACTATACTTCCAAGTTTTATGCCATCTGCAAATTTTGAAATTGTGCCCTGTACTCCCAAGTCTAAGTCATTAATATATATCAAGAAAAGCAGTGCTCCAAATACTGACCCCTGGGGAACACCATTGTTTACCTTCCTCCAGACCGAAAAACAACCATTCACCACCATTCTCTGTTTCCTGTCACTTCGCTAATTTTGTATCCATGTTGCTATTGTTCCTTTTATTCCATGGGCTTCAGCTTTGCGGGTAAGCCTATTATGTCATCATCAACATCATAGGCAATCCATCGGAATCGAGGAAGACTTGCTTCCACTCCTAAAATGAGTTCTTTGGTGGCTGAACAGTCCAATAAAGGAGCCACAGACCTTGACACACGTGGGACAGACATTCATCGGGGGAAGCAGGCGGGTGGGTGGGACTGATTTACCACACGCTCCTTCCGCTGCCTGCGCCTGACCTCTTCATGCTCGCGGCGTTGAGATTTTAAGAGCTCAACGCCCTCCCGGACGCACTTTCTCCACCTAGTGTGGTCTTCGGCCAGGGACTCCCAGGTGTCAGTGGTGATGTCACACTTCACCAGGGAGGCTTTGAGGGTGTCCTTGTAACGTTTCTGCTGTTCACCTTTGGCTCGTTTGCCGTGCAGGAGCTCCGCATAGAGCGCTTGCTTTGGGAGTCTCGTATCTGGCATGCGCACTATGTGGCCTGCCCAGCAGAGTTGATCGAGTGTGTTCAGTGTTTCAATGCTGGGGATGTTGGCCTGGTCGAGGACACTGATGTTGTTGCACCTGTCCTCCCAGGGGATTTGCAGGATGTTGCAGAGACATTGTTGGTGATATATCTCCAGCGACTTAAGGTGTCTTCTGTATGGCATCGTCCATGCCTCTGATTCATACAGGAAGGCCGGTATTACTACACTCTTGTAGACCATGAGCTTGGTGGTAGATGTGAGGGCCTGGTCTTCGAACACTTTTCCGAAGGCTGCACTGGCGCACTGGAGGTGATGTTGAATCTCCGCATCAATGTCTGCCTTCGTTGATAAGAGGCTCCCGAGGTATGGGAAGTGGTCCATGTTGTCGAAGTCCGCGCTGTGAATCTTGATGACTGGGAGGCAGTGCTGTGCGGCGAGGACAGGCTGGTGGAGGACCTTTGTCTTATGAATGTTAAGCGTAAGGCCCATGCTTTCATATGCCTCAGTGAATACATCGACTATTATGTGGCACTTTATCAAATGCCTTTTGGAAGTCCATATGCATTATGTCAATCACATTTCCCTCATCAACCCTCTCTGTTATCTCATCAAAATACTGAATCAAGTTAGTTAAACACAATCTGCCTTTAACAAATCTGTGCTGGCTTTCCTTAAATAATCCACAGTTGTCCAAGTAACTGAACTTTGTCCATGATTATCGTCGCCAAAAGCTTCCCCACTACGGAGGTTAAACTGACTGGCCTATAGTTGCTGGGTTTATCCTTACCCTTTTTTTGAACAAAGGATTATAAATAAACTTGGAACAATTAACTTTGCAGTCTGAAATAGTTCAACTGGTTGAACAGGCTAAATGGAAAGTCCTTGGAGAAAAGCAATGATTAGAAATGAGTAAAATATGTGTATTATTTATTTCCAAACCTAATTTAAAGGTTCTCTTCCATTGCTTTACAAGATGGAACTACTTTGGTGGGTATTCTAGTGCTAACCGTTTTGGTTGTTTGATTCCATTTAAGACCCTGTTGTTTGGCGTATAGAAAAGACTAGCCTTACAATTAATTTGTATTCAAGACAATGCTAGTTTGAGAATTTTAACAATTGTGTTCAACTAAAATATACCATTACTCGATTTGTTTGGGTCTTGCGTATCATTCTGTTCATTGATCATTGGTTGAAAAGTTAACTAAAATGTATTTTGACTTAAGAGTATATTTTAGTGAAATATGGCGACTTCTTTGAGCATAAAAACATCAACTTAGAATTAGTATATTATGCAGTTTCGGTAACAATTAACCTTAGTTAATGTATGCAAAATGTGTCTAAGTAGCACTAATTATGATTTTCACTTTAACATGCATGTACAAATGTCTAATTTTTACAAAATTTGACTGGTGGGGAAATTTATTTGTCACATTGACCCTGTGGCAAAAGGTAATAACCCATTTTAATTGACATGTGCATATTAATTAGAATTTATACAATGATTTTTTACCAGCTTTATCATTCTCTGGAAATGTTCAGTGCTGTTAAAGTGATGAATCACTTTAGCTTTAATGGTTCATTGTCTGTATTTTTAACCAACCACTGTTATAATTAATTTACAGTATCAGTACAGTAATACAACTCATTAGCACAAAATGTTTCAGTTGGTAATCCATTACTGATTCAGAAGATATTGAGCTGTAAGTCCCGTTAAAGGAATCAAGATGAATGCTTTGCTATATTTGGACCCTCCAACTTTGTTCAGTACTGTATTTCATATTATTAAAGTTTTAAGTATTAGTGTCACTTGAAAGTATATTGGTTAAAGATCTTGTTAATCAATAAGTGCTTAAAGTCGGGGGCTGTGAAACTAAGATTTGTTGCCTATTGTAAATTCCAATGGCCTGTTTTATTAATCTTATAACAATCTTGATTTTACCTTTAATTCAGGGATTTGCTACTGATTACCACAAGCATTTTTAGAACTGGAGAATTTTTCAATATTTGTATTTTGGTAGATTTGAATGCACTTATTTTTATGGTTTATATAGTTCACATATTATGCAAATATCACAAATGCCGCATCAAACAATACTATTCTTGTCAGCAGAAAGGAAATTTATGATGATAATGTGTTGAAAAGATATATCCATTAATGTTTGTGCTAAACAGTAGCAACTTAAGTTAAAAGATGAAAACTAGAATGTGGTGAGATATAAAATCGAGAGGCCGTAGGAAATATGTGGCGGGCAGCAAATCCTACAACCCTATAGTTCCTGACCTCAAGATCTTATAAGCTAAGACTTTCCTTTATCAATACAATAGGTGCCACTAATTACTGTAGTACATTCTACGAACAATAGTAATTTGTTTTTGGTTAGTCATTTTTGATCACTGTGGGCTTTTAGGCCTATTTCTGGCTATGTTGTCTGCCTTAGCCAAGTACAGAAATTATGCAGAATTCATTTTTGGAGCCTGAGGCCCATCTCTGCTCAGGGGCTTGTGCACAAAGTTACTCTGTTAATATTGGTGTACTGCTCTGTCTGAGATTATGGTTGGAGGAGAAGGAAGAGTAGCATGTCAGAGTGCAGAGAAGTGAACAAAGGAGGGGAGTGCACAGAAGGCCTTATATGCATGAGTGTATAGTAACACAGCATCTTGGTCGCAAAATTCGGCTCCTTAGCGACCATTGTATGGGTGCCATTTTAGCTCCAAAATGGCGGTGTGTGCGTGCAGACTTTTGGTGCAAGCAATGCCAGACGCCATCTTGGTGAGGGCATTGGTGCACATGCAGGGAGCATCCGGCGGAAGTATGTGATGTCACTCAGCTGATTTGATGCCAGCGCTGCCATTTTAGAGCACAAAACTCCACCTAATGCCCTCTCTTAAACATGCACAGCTGTACACACATTCAGCAGTAGGAAGGATCCCTTCCAGCGCTATTAAAAGAGATCATCAGCTACTTACAGGTTAGTTGCTGCATTTGTAGAAATGTTTGGTGGTTTATAGAATTCTTTAAAGTTGCTAAAGTGTAAAGGGTGTGGTGTATCACGTACTGAAGGACTTTGTCCTGACTTCAAGATTCCTGCACAAATCACTTGCTCCAAGACATGGGTGCGATAACAAGCATTCCCCTTGGACGATAGCATGATGGCAACACAGAGCAGGACAAGCTGCTGGCAGAGGGAGGAGGAGGAGGAGGGTCGGGGGGAGAAGGGCTCTCAATAGGCGACCAGGCTTTTCAGGGAGGAGTTCACCTACCTGAACCTCAGCGAGGACCAGTGTGTTAGATGTCTGTGCTTCAGTAAGGATGTCCTCACTCTAATCTGCCACCTGCTGCAGCCACAACTGCAACCTTCGAGCAGGGCAAGGCCATGAAGATTTATGTGTCAGGTTCCTTCCAGGCTGGAGATATTTGCATCATCTTCCGGTTTGCTGTCGATTGTTCCATAAGTGAGATCACTGAGGCTCTGTATTCCAAGAAAGCTGACTATATTTCATTTTCTTTTGCCAGAAAGCAACAGGCGGAGCGAGCATGCGGCATCGCGAGAATTGCAGGCTTCCCCATTGTGCAGGGTGCCATTGACTGAATGCACATTTTGCAGGTGCCGCATGTCAACTCTGAGATGGTATTCCACTCCCTCAACATCCAGCTGGTGTGCAACCTAGAGCAGCATATCATGCAGGTGAATGCCTGGTATCCTGGCAGCAGTCATGATGCCTTCATTCTGCGGCGGTCCGCTGTGCCATCTGCATTTGAGCCACCATTACAAGCCAGAGGATGGCTACTGGGCGACAAGGGCTATCCATTGACTCATGGCTCATGACTCAGGTCCACAACCCATGCACATGTGGGCAGCATGCATACAACGAAAGCCATGCTGCCACACAAAATGTCATAGAGCAGACCATTGGCACATTGCCTGGACCGCTCGGGAGGAGCCCTGCAGTACTCATCAGAGCATGTGTAAAAATTTGTGGTGGTTTGCTGCATACTGCACAACCTCGCCATCATGAGGGCACAGCCCTTGCCACCAGCTATATGGCGACCAGCTGAGGAGGAAGAAGGGGGGAAGCAAACTAGACAGCCCCTTTCTGGCTGGGCTGTCTGTGAACGACTCACCCGACTGTGATACCAGTAAACGCAAAACCAATTCCCCATTCACCAAGAGTTCCACACCTTACCTTCCCTCTGTTATTGACCATCACAGCATCCACTCAGACAAAATGCAAAAATAAAAGCCAAGATAAAATAAACATTTCAAACTAAAATTATAAATCAAACCACACCATATTTCATACAACCATCAATTAATCACCCTTGTGCATTCTCTTATTGCCTGTCTTCCATGTGCCTTTGCCTGTCTTAGTGCTCTGATGTAGTGCTACCCCAGTGGCTCCAGCATAGCTCATGAAAGATTGCTGACTTTCAGTGGAAGAGACTGCAGGTGGGCTTGGATGACCTCGAGCAGCTCTGGGCCTAGAAGGCCCAGCTTTGGACTGCACCATCCTGGCATGGGCGCGAGCAGTCTAGGCTGGCTGGCCGACAGGCAACAGCAAGGCCACTGGCGGAGTGGCAGGGGTGGGAGGACGAATGCTGTCACCCTGAGAGAGGACAGCAGGTTCATGCTTCATGGAGCCGGAGCCACTGCCACTCCCCCGGAGCAGCACCACAGCAATTCTACTAATCTTTTTGAGGACGTTTTCTGGACGACTCTGACACTCTGCCAACCCCTTTTACACAGGTATCCGCAGCCACGGTGGCAGCAGTCTGAGCTTAAATGACAGAAGTCTGAGCTTCCATAGCTTGTGCTGCAATGGAACCTGAGACATCAGCCATCAGACGCTGCGTCATGGTTAGGTCCACAAGTGTGATACTGAAGTTGGCCAGCACCTCCATGCAGGAAAGGTTGGGTTCCAAGCTCTGTGCAAAGCCCTGTGACAAGTTGGTGCTGGATTCCTTCATGCTTCTTGACATTGTACGCAGACTTTCTGGCAGGCCTGCCAATGCACCGAGCATTTCATTATACATACCCATCAACTGCCTTCTGTAGTCTTCCCCATTGAAGTTCTCATTTGAGTCCTCATGTGCGACCTGCCCTCTGGCAAGCTAGCATCTACACTACCCTTGTCCCCTGCCCTGGCTGCAGACCACTCGTGCCCAGTGTCTCATCATGTGCCGATCCCACCAAATTACGTGCAGTGCCAATATCTGAGCTGGTGGCTGAGAGTGTGAAATAGAGCGACGGTATTTCTTCTTCATTACTGTCTTCCTGCTCTTTCACCTTTTGCTCCCACCACTGGCTGGCCAGGTTGCAGTTCTTGGGTATCTGAAAAGAGAAAGGCACATGGGTAGGGTTGTGGTGAGGAGAGGGGAAAGCAAGTGCATGCTTACACCATGTGCAGCTTGTACATCAGAAGAGATTGTAGGATTAGGGGGAAGGGGGATGTGAGAAGGAGGATTAGGTATAAGGATACTGCCAGCTTCGATGGCTTCAGCCATGGCCTCAGCAACGGCCGCTCCAATGATGGCGATCACCGTCTCCTCCATCGTGGTAAGGACATACAGCTATGATTGTCACCCGCCGGTTAGCTCCTGCTGCCTCTGGTTATGTGCCAACTTGTCCTGCAGGAGAAAGGGAGTGTGTCAGTGAATGTGGTGCAATCCTTTTGGGTGATATGCTTATCATGGTTGAATCGGTGGCAATGTGTGCAAGCTGTGAGATGTGGGTATGAGGCTTAACTGCAGTACTAAGTGTGTGAGGGTGAGGTGAGGCTATTAATGTGAGGTATGAGTCGTGATTGATTGAGATTGTTGGTAGGTGATTGATGGGGGTATGTATGGTGCATTGAGCAGTGTGTGAGGCTAGTGATGCAGTTGGTGGGGTATGGCATTTGAAGATGACCTTGACCACCCATGTGATGTCATTTAACTTCTTGCAGCACTGCATCCAGCTCCTCTGAGCTTGACTCCTGGCATTGACAGCCACGGCTATCTGCTCCCACTGCCTTTGTTTGTAGGACCTCCTGGACCCCTGTAGATAGAGGACCTCTCCACCTCCTCCACCAAGGCCTCCAGTATGGGGTCAGATAACCTTGGAGCACGCTCTCCCCTGTATTGCCATAATTCATTCTTCTCCCTGCTCAGACTCTCTTCCACAAACAGTTCCAGCACCTGCTCCAGCCACCATGCACCTCCCATTTAAGTGGTGCAGCGAGCTTTAAGAAGTGTAGGTTAACTTTAAGTGGTGCTAGTCTCGCACAAACTTCATGATTCCTTTATTCTTCGTCCAAACCTTCAGGTGTGAGGCTGGCTAGCTGTGGTATCCCCTGAGTGCATGACACCTGTCAGGAACTCAAATACATATGAAGAGGCATGCTACATCAGAGCCATGCCTCTTCCAGATCTCCGGTTGAACCAACAATTGGCATCTTGAAACAGAGGTCCATTGCTTGGATAGGACTGGAGGCGCCCTGCAGCACAGCCTAAAATGAGTCTTCAGATTGTACCTCCCCTTTTAAGAGATGCAGGCTGCCTCTAAATGGCACCACTGATGCCCGATTTGCTGCGCACCCAATCGGCAAGCTGCCAATAAACAGTGCGAGGAGTGCTAGCAGCTCGCCAATCATAATCAAATGAGGCATGATCACCAATTTAGCCCTTGCCTATCACCGTCATCATTGTGTGCACATAGCGACCACCAGGTCTATTTTGTACCTCTTTTCAGCACAAGTTGAATTTCTCCCTCAATGTTTCTCTCTTTCTTGTGCCTCTCCTTTCTTTCACCTTCGTATCTAGAAACTGACAATCCAGGCATTCAACCATCTAGGTATCAAGATAGTAACCAGTAAATGGAACTAAAGCTACATTTTATATTTTGCAAATCTTTTTGATAGAGCTATGATAAATGAATTGCAACATATTTAATTACAGTACAGCTTTTGCTCAAGAAAATAGAAATAGTTTCACAAAACAGAATCTAAAAAAAATCTGATTTTATTATTCCCTGATCCCTATTTTGCCTTCAGTTTTATGATGTTTTTCTGATAAATTTACAAAATATTATAATCTGAATATGAAGACAATTTATCTGCAGATGTTTAAAACACCTGTTTAGGAAAGATGTATATGGTGAATTCAGGTTCATGCAGGCAGTTGCATTTCTAATTTTTCAGACTGAAATTATTCCAGCTGCATAAAGTTATGTATAATAACATGAATGCTGTTCTAAGATGGTGAAAACCAGTGATCAGTGAAGTCTGTCACATACTGAATACAGAAAAAAATATATTTTGCATCAAAATCAGATATGGTTGTCTGACTGATGGACATTTTCCCCATGACCTCAGTCTATCTGCATGTGACCTGTACTGTCAAAATGAGTAGGCTTTTTATTGATGCATTAATTTTATATTTTCCAGTTTTCTTCTCTATTAGAAAAGAATATGGTTTCAACTGCATGCATTTCTAATGCTAGCTCTCTAAACATTGTTCAAGTATCAGTACGAAATGTACTATAGCATCCTAAGCTGCTTTGTCACTGGTAATGGAGGTATAGTACCATGCCAGTCTTTAGTTAAGCAGTTTTAGGTGAAAATTGACACTGTTCAAAGCATTTTTTTTTGGTTAAGGGGTGCTGGGATTTATTTTGATGCATGCCTATTAAAACTGGGAAGCTTTCATTTAACTGGAAAACAGCAAATCCTACTTCAGCTGTACAGTATTATTCTCTTTAATATCCAATTCTGTCCTCACGGTTCTCTATCCCTCATGCAAACTGCTGTCTGTTCTATTACCAATGTTCTAAATATTATTCCCACAGTCACCGTTTTCTTCCTAGACTTTCCTGGAGCTTGTGTTGTTCACCACTACCCTCCCGCACAAATAGTCATTATCAATATTTAACAGCAGCTCCTGCAGACTTGGTGATAATTTCTGAGACATCTGCATGTGCAGCAACTATGAAATGTTTATGTTCTATGCAAATATATTTAAGCTGAAAATCATCATGAAAAATATACTCTGCTGTCTCCAACCTCTAGTCTTCATTGGTGCATGCACCACACAGTACAGTGTTGTGAATTGGGAATTCATGATCTTATAAAATATCTTGTAGGTCTTAGATGTGCAAAAGCAATATTTTATTAATCTTGTTCAAGGCATTTAAATTATAAAAGTTAATACATCTGACAACTGAAATTCTACAGTGATTATTAGTTATAGTACAAAAGGACTGAAAAAAAACTTACTGCACTTATCGTTTATACAACATTACATTTCCGTACGCCAGTCTTCGGTGCGGTGTGTCTCAATGTGTAATGTTCATGCTTGCTGATGTGTGGTACAGATTTTAAATGAGTTTAGATTCTCTTACACCTCATGTTTGTGCTTTAATGTAAAATAAATTGACTTTTACAGCTATAGGTAATTAAATGCCATTGATATTTAACCAACTCCGACTAAATAAATTGTTCATCTTGCAACAAGAATACAAATCGGCAAGTTCCAGATTACTTAAAGAAAAATTCCAAATCAAATTAGTGGAAGTGACATGCACTAAAGAAAATCTTCGGAATTTTTATGGACACAGATTCCTTATGACTCAGTGTTTCTAATCCTTGTATTATGATTGTTGATGTTAATCATACCTTTTATGGAGCCTCCATGTTTAAATGGCTCACCTAATAACATGATTACCCTACATTCCTGATTTGCCAGAGTTGAATAGTGTGCAGTGAAATGTAGTTTCGTGCAACAATGAAGCCAGTTTGTAGAGCCATAACTCCTCCATAGACACAAATGGACAATAGTTGTAACAGGCGCTCAAATGATAGATAGTTCATTAAATTTATGATCATCAACTGTTTTGGCTATCATCTATGATGTTGCTATAGAATGTTTATTAAAAAATCTTGGGATGAAATAGCTGACTGCATAAATAGGCACAGCAAGAAAAGTGAAAAAGCAAGAGTAGTAGTTCAGCATGACAGTTAATGCAAAAAATTGGATCATCAACCACAAGAAACTGGCTGGGGACAAAGCACAGTCAATTTGGCCCAGCTGGATGAATGCGTGGATGCCTTAATAGGGCAGTAGTTATTCAGTGGAATCCTTGCTTGCAAGGATACAGCCAGACTGGTCTGTGAAGAACGCTAGAACCTTTCCTCCTTTGCTCTTTTCGGTAGCACTTTCATAAAACAACATAATCTGTTTAAAAGCAATGTGAACAGATTTTTTTTTCAATCATGGCTCAAAGTTAATTTGCAACTTGTCTTGGTTGTGTTAGTGATAAGAATTACTTCTTAAATATTCCTTTGTTGTTATTGTACAGAACATAAACACTCCTATTTCACTTGTTTTTCAGTGCATGAGTGCACTCATTATTCAAAGTCAGAAAAGTAACTGATCCACTTGGGTATATGGCACTCTCTGCATTTTCCTGCAGTATTAGCATTCTATGCCTATCTGATACAAAGGCAATTCTGAAACTACTCTTGAAGGTAATACATAATCAACCAAATAACACAGCACAACCAATAATAAATGTTTTGATTATATCTGATTTATTGTACTACAGGTAATGTTATTCTTCAAATGATTATAGAAATGCAGATTGTACACACTGCTATCTCCTTGCCACGTATTAGAAATAGTAATGGCTTTAAGTTGAAATATTAGGCAGCTACACATAAAAGTGACATTGAATGCAGGTGCTTCCAAATAGAATACATTGCTGCAAAGATTTTATAGACAATCTGTTACAAGGATAAAAAGATGTTGCTGGAATTGATTTACTTCACTGCAGACCACCATGAGTACACTAAACATTATGGACAAATATTTTCTCTGTGCACTTAATGTAGCAAAACCCCTTTTAGAGGTGAATTTCTGTGGGGTTCTCCACTTATCCACTGTAACTTCGGCAGAATAGCCACAGAAACTCCAGAAAAACAGAGAAAACACCGTTTATACCGTTTTTCTGAGAATCCCAAAGCCCTTCTGCTAAGGTTATGGTAGACGAACGGGAACATTTCTGCAGAAATTCACCCCCTTTCTTTATTTCCATCTTTAAGACAGCTACACCTAACTCACAGAGGAAATATCTTCCCCTATTCCTATTAGTGGATAGTGAAATTGAGATCAGTCCCATTTGTACTGACTTTCAAGAAAATAAACAGAAATTTTGACAGCTAGAAGGAAAATGCTTTGTTGGGATTGAAACTGTAAAATATTGCTGATTATTGTGCAATAATTGGAGAAATATAAAAGTCTTCAGTTAGCTTTAGAATCTAGTCTGGATCCATTGTTAATAAATTCCAAGGGTTGCATTGTGTGAGTATCTGGGTGAAAAGGTCCTGTCTCCACTGGTACCTTTCCCTCAAACTGTATTATGTGGTTAATGTTTATACAAAGCAGACCAAAATGTCACACCCAACACTAGGGGCTAGAAATTCGTTTTTTGGCGCAAACAATATTTTTTCGCCAAAAGTACCGCTTTCGCTCCGCTACTGCTACGAGGCCTAAAATTCAAGCTTCAATTTGCACAGTGGTAAAAATAATCATTGCACGAGGATTCGTGGCGCAAACGGCAAATTTTCTGCAACTTTACTCTGAGGCTGACACCGCTGCGAAAGAGGCCTTGGGAGGGGGGGAAAAAAACCAAAATTGCAAAAAACCAAAAAATTAAAAAATCACAAAACATTCATAAGACACTTAACTAGCGAATCGCTGCAAAGGAATTAAAAAATAAAATCTTTAACTTAGCTTTTTTTGCAGGTATTCATACTTATCGCTGCTTCAAGGGCTACAACGCAGCTTTTTACCTGCATTTTTTTTCATCCTAAATGAGTGCGCTGTGAGACAAATTTTTGGCGAAAGCGATATTTTGAGTCTTGCACAGCGGTGGTCCGCTCCCCAGCGGTACTTAAAAACCACCGCCGCAAGACATCTCTGAACTTCCTGCCGCTCGGCTTTTCACGAAAAATGGTGAAAAGGTCGGCGAATTTTTAGCCCCGAGGTGTTTACCAGGGAATCTTGGAAGCTGAACACTTTGCTATGATGTCTTCCAGATGGCTTTGTTAAAAGATATATTTTTGTGATCTATGGTACACATCTAGGACTTAAATTTGCAAGATTTCTTTGGTGTAATTCTAGTGTAGGGGACCGGATTTGGGACATAAGTCACATGTGTCACAGTTAGACCCATTTTAAAATACTTTGGGAAGAAGATATACTTGTCTCCAAAGTGGTTCAGATATGCAAATTGAAGATCATGAGGGCAAATGCTGCTGTCTTGGAAATTACCCTATTTACCTCCATCATCATCATCATCATAGGAAGTCCTCGGAATCGAGAAAGACTTCCTTCCACTCTAAAAGTAAGTTCTTGGGTGGCTGTACAGTCCAATACGAGAACCACCGTCACTGTCACAGGTGGGACAGATAGTCATTGAGGAAAGGGGTGGGTGGGATTTCTGCGCTTGATTTCTGCATGCTCTCGGCGACGAGACTCGAGCTCAGCGCCCTCCCGGATGCACTTCCTCCATTTAGGGCAGTATTTGGCCAGGGACTCTCAGGTGTCAGTGGGAATGTTGCATTTTATCAGCGAGGCATGAGGGTGTCCTTGTAACTCTTCCGCTGCCCACCTTTGGCTCATTTGCCATGAAGGAGTTCAGAGTAGAACGCTTGCTTTGGGAGTCTCGTGTCTGGCATGCGAACTATGTGGCCTGCCCAGCGGAGCTGATCAAGTCTGCCCAGTGCTTCAATGCTGGGGATCTTGGCCTGGCCAAGGACACTAACGTTGGTGCGTCTCTCCTCTCGGGATTTGTAGGATCTTGCGGAGACATCGTTGGTAGTACTTCTCCAGCGACTTGAGGTGTCTGCTGTACATGGTCCATGTTTCTGAGCCATACAGGAGGACGGGTATTACTACAGCCCTATAGACCATGAGCTTGGTGACAGTTTTGAGGGCCTGGTCTTCAAACACTCTTTTCCTCAGGCGGCCGAAGGCAGCACTGGTGCACTGCTGACTTAAGCTTGTAGAGGGTTAATTACCTGCATGACTTGTCAAGTAGGACATTGTTGAATCCTGGGAGGTCTCCAGCAGCCTGCATCGCCACCACAGGAGCATGAGCAGTCTGCTCCTGTACCCTGACCATCTACATGAGCAGACATCCGAGAGGTTAAGTAGAAAGGTCACATAGGCCTTCACGAGGAGAGAGAGCGCATCATGAAGGCGGATTCCAGGTGCTCCACTTGTGCTGGGTCCTGTTCAGCAACGAGGCAGATCTAATGGTATCACTTTGGATGCAATGAGCTGATGGAGGCCTCTGTCAGGGAGGATGAATGCAGATATTCGTAGTAGCACCAGGTAATAGTGTATTGTGTTGAATCCTTGTTGGATATAAACATTGAATTTGCACTGGACTTCGCTGTGATGCGTGCCATCTGTCCCAGATCCTCTAAGATGGCCTTCAGTGCTTCCATGTAAGGTACTCATCCAGCATCCTTCTTAGAGCAGGACCTCGGAGATCTGAATCTGAACGCTGTAGAGCCAGGGAATGACTTTTGCAGAGGTGTTACTCTCCACTGTTTGATTACACTTTTACTTCTGAGTCCTCCAGCACTATGAATGAAGGAGTGCCACAAGTATATAGAGACTTCAAGGAAGGGTCAGGGGAAGCAGGTAAATTTCTCTGTGTGCTTTGATAAGGTAATTAAAGTTCTTACTCTACATTCTTGGTGGGTCCTGGCCTATGACACCCTGGCACCGAAAATGGACAAAAGAGCTGAATTCCAGAGGCGAGGTGAGAGTGACTGCCCTCGACATCAGCATCAAGGACCCCTAGTGAAACTGAAGTCAATGGGAATCAGGGGGACAACTCTCCACTGGCTGGAGTCATACCTAGCACAAAGGAAGCTGGTTATGGTGTTTGGATGTCAATCATCACAGCCCCAGGACATCGCTGCAGGAGTTCCTCAGGGCAGTGTCCGAGGCCCAACCATCTTTAGTTGCTTCATCAATGACCTTCCATCATAAGGTTAGAAGTGGGGATGTTTGCTGATGACTGCACAGTGTTCAGTTCCATTCACAACTCCTCAGATAATGGAGTAGTCCATGCCCGCATACAGCAAGAGCTGGACAACATTCGGGCTTGGGCAGATAAGTGGCAAGTAACATTTGCGCCACACAAGTGCCAGGCTATACAACAAGCGAGAGTCTAACCACCGCCCCTGAACATACAATCGCATTACCATCGCCGAATCCCCCACCATCAACATCCTGGGGGTTACCATTGACCAGAACTTTAACTGGACCAGCCACATAAATACTGTGGCTACAAAAGCAGGTCAGAGACTGGTATTCTGCAGTGAGTGTCTCACCTCCTGACTCCCCAAAGCCTTTCCACCATCTACAAGGCACAAGCCAGGAGTGTGATGGAATACTCTCCACTTGCCTGGATGAATGCAGCTCCAACAACACTCAAGAAGCTCAACACCATCCAGGACAAAGCAACCAGCCTGATTGGCACCCCATCCACCACCTTAAACATCCACTCCCTCCACCACCAGTGTACCGTGGCTGAGTGTGTACCATCTACAAGATGCACTGCAACAACTTGCCAAGGCTTCTTCGGCAGCACCTCCCAAACCCACGACCTCTACCACCTAGAAGGGCAAGGGCAGCAAGTATGGGAACACCACCAGCTCCACATTCCCTTCCAAGTCACACACCGTCCTAATTTGGAAGCATATCGCTGTTCCTTCATCATCGCTGGTTCAAAATCCTGGAACTCCCTCCACAACAGCACTGTGGGAATACCATCAACCACACTGACTGCAGCGGTTGAATACCATCTTCTCGAGGGCAATTAGGGATGGGCAATAAATGCTGGCCTTGCCAACGACGCCCACATACCGTGAACGAATAACAAAAAAAAAAAAACTGCCCCTTCTGCTCTATATCACCGTTAGAAGGACATCCAGGTCCAGCTACCTGAAACTTGCTGTTCATTTTTTTTGATTTGCTGCCATCTTTTTCGTCTAGAGTGCCTGCTTCCGCCAATGCTGCCATTGCCTCTTTAGGCAGGTTTTGCATCTTGCTGCTGCACCAGGTCTGTCTCTTCCCCAGCTATTTTCTGGCCTGTATCCCCCCCCCCCGTTTTCCTTATCCCCTCTGCTCTCTCTTTCATACCCGCCACTAATACCCCCTCCACCAACTCTCCTTCCATATTTTTTTCACCATCATTTAGGTACAAATTTACACCTTCACTGTAATTTTCTGCCACCCACATCACAGACTATATGCCTCTACCTGTTTAAATTTACCTGACCCTGCAATTTATCACACTTGCCTCAGTTCTGATTGTATGATGGCACCATTGGAATTTCAGGCACCTGGGACTGGATTTTCTGGTCCTTTGCGCTCCGGGATTTGTCCCGGAGCGGCGTGAAAGGCGGCATTTAGGTCTCCTGCGCCCCTATGTGATCCTCTGGTCCGGTTGTGACACTGGCAGTAGTTTGGATGTTTGCCCGATCCGTATGCCTGGAAATGCACCCATAATGACTGCCTGGGAAATGAGTGCGGTCCATCATAGCCTGCACCGCAACGGAAAGTAAAGTACTCTGAAGGTAAGTGCGAGTGCTCTTTTAATTTTTTTTTTGCGATTTGTGTTGTGGTGGCATGGACAATGTTTTGGGAATGTTTGTGTGTTTTTTTTCAGGTTGCCCACCACCTCTCTGAGCGCACACGGCCAGGCACTTTAGTTCACGAGTTTCCCATCCTTGCACCATGAAAAGTGTACAACGCCTCCCTTAGGACAGGGCCCAAATGCCAAAACTTCCTGACCAAAGCGTAAACTATTGCCGGCCAGTAACTTTCCTGCCTCGCCTCCATTTTCGCCCCGAAAACAGAAATACCTAAAATCCAGACCCTGGTCTTTAAGCATAGGTTCAGAGTGCTATTCCTCATTCACTAGTCTAATATACAAAGCACAAATTTAAATTTGTACTTGTTTTGGTAGATTTTTCTCCTCGTCATTTTGTGCTAAGGAATGGATCCTGTTCCAATTTGTGCGCACAACATAAGACACACTCCAGGTCAAATACAGAATAAAGCTTCATGAACTCCATGTGCCTCAACTTATCTTTGGCAGAGTATCCTCTGTTTCAGAAGCATGAACTTATTTTCCAACTGATCATCTGAGTCTGATTGCCAATTTAAAAGGGAAGATTTGCATGCTTACAAACAAAGAAGAGTGAAAAAGGACCATCAGGCCAAACAAACATATCCCATCCAAACACTATGCAACCATACACACCATTCATCCACACCTATGCTTAGAGAGGCAAAAAAAAACAGAAAAAGAAATTGCAGCTAATTCAGGAAAACTAGCCTAGAAATTCGATACGTTAACGCTAGCCGATTTTTAAAGAAAAAATGGCGACTGCCTCGCTTCTGCCCACTTCCAGCACGGAACACAGCAGCCACTACACATGCCAGGTCGTGCTGTTTCCTGTGCTCAATACAAGTATTTTCATTACCAGGAGCGTGACTTTAATTGGCGTGCAATGCCAAATTGACACATGCTCATCTATTTTAGATGTCGCCATTCCTCTTACCGCCCTCTCCAAAGCACACCTGTGCGTGCAGCCGTTGTCGGCACACACAGCTGGTAGAAAGCAGTGGTGAGCTATAAACCATACAGTAAACAGCTGCTGACATAACTGGTAACTATGGAGAGCTTAGACTATGTCATTGGAGTGAAAACAGCTTTCAATGAGGTGCATCAAAACTCCCCCCGGTCAGTCAAACATTACAGGAGATAAATACTTCTTAAAAAAACTATACTGTACTACAGTTGTAAAAATCTCAGGAAAAAGATCAAAGCTGTAGTTCCTTAAATGTTATACATTGAGTTTTCTAGTTTAAGAACTGATAAAGTAATAGGCAACGTTTTGAAGTCTGTTTTTAAAAGGCCAAGAATTAAGGAAGATTTAGCACCATATTCTCACCGAGTTCTTCAAAAGTCTGTTGTTAAAAAATGTAGTTCAACTCTTCTGTACGATTTACACCAGTAACCTCATGACCAAGAGATTCATGTTACCCTTTTAAAAATGTATTTCAATTGATTTCTCGTGCAACGGTTTAACGGCACCTGTGCCACGATCTTTACGTGTGTTTACAGTCACATTCCCTCCAGATCTGTGCCTGTGCTTTAAAAGCCACTCACCAGGGAGTGACTCCCCTATGTGATATGTAGGCTGGTACACTGTCACAACTAACTGCAAGACAGTGCATCCCCATTCCCCTCCCCCCTCCAGCACCATGGTGGAGCACAAAACTCCACACAACAAACATCTGGGTGAAACCCTTGTGGTCCTATAGCAGCCAGGTACCCATTTGTGGACCCCACCCAAAACCCAGACAAATGTCCGAGAAAGTAAAAGTGGAGCCGTGGACAAGCAAATGCCTCCTAATTTGCCTCAGCGCACAATGCTCCAACCCTACAAGGGCCATCAGCGGACTCGATACCTCCTGACACAACAAAACCCAGGAGCCATCACCAAATTATCCAAAAACAGCACATTGCCCAAGAGCGCCACAGCGATCCTTCAGACGCGACCTTTGGCCTCCTGCTGATACCGCAGGAAAGAACACGTTGCACAGCGATTCTGCTCACTGCTCATTTAAATCGGCAAGCAGCAAAATACTGGTGCTGCCTGCAATCTTTTTTGCGGGCGGCCATTAACCTTGGCCTGTGGTGGCACCACCTTTTTTTGAAATTAATCGAATTTTTAGGCTTCTGTCGTCTCCTTTTTAAATAACTAATAATGACAGCGTGGCGGCCCCAACCTGTTAAAGACCATCAGCGGCAGGTTGGGGCCATAAAAGGAGTGGCGAGCAGTGGCCCGGGAGCAGCGTGGCGGCGTACCACTTCAAGGTACAGCGCGAGCTCGTGCAGAAGAGCGACGGCAGCGAAGAGGGATGTCAAAGGTCCAGGTTAGTGATTGGAGCGTGGGCAGGTACAGCAGGAGTGGCAAGGTTGGAGCGAAGGAGCAGTGAGAGAATGTAGAGGGATGTGATCAGGACCCGGGAGAGGTATGTGTTCGGGGCCAGAAAGGCAAGGGCGCAGGGGTGAAGGAGCGGTGAGAGAATGTAAAGGGATGTGATCAGAACCCAGGAGAGGCGTGAGTTCGGGGCCAGAAGAGGCGAGGGCCCAGGGGCGGGGCAGTACTGGCCAGCCCACACTGCGATATGTGTGCACACTAGGCCTGTGCAGCAGAGCAGGTCTCCAGTCGTCTTGGGTAATCCTTGCCACTGGACCAAGACCTAGCTCTGTCAAGCCCGTGTGGTGGCTGGTATGCAACGGCCACCACATGTTTAAAAAATCCATGCACAGGCATCTTCCACCATTCAAGAAGTAGTTCGGGATCTGGAATATTAGGTCCTTCATTGAAACATCTGTGAACTCGTCCTTTTTTGGCGGGGAAGCAAGTCATCCTCGTTTCGAGGGACTTGCCTATGATGATGATGATGAAATAACTAATTAATATTGTTAGGTAGTCTATTCCAGAGGGTGATAATTCTGTGTAAAAATAAATATTTTTCGGTATCTAGCTAACTCTTTCTATGCATTCTATGTACATGTCTTCTAGTCCTACTACCATTTCTATCTGAAACAACCTATCCAATCCTTTCATCATTTTGAAAACCACAATCATATCTCCTCTAAACTTGTATGTCTCTAAAGTAAATAGCCCTAACTTCTGGAGCCTATCTTCATAACTAAGAGCCTTTAGGTTATGTATCATTGTGATCACCCTTCTCTGCATCTTTTCCAGATCCTCTGCGTTTCATGGTGTGTGCAGGTCCAACAAATAGACACAATACTCCAATTGTGTATATATCAAAGCCTCATATAGCCTATGTATAATAGGTTTTTTTTTGTTCTTGACAGCCCTAGCAATACAACCTAAAACACTGCTTATGTACCCTTAATGCATGGTCAACTGTTGCTACTCTTCATTGAATAGTGCCATGTTTTCTTTAATTTTCACCTGAACCATGTGAATAGATCGATAGCAACTTTGTTTTCTGTCTTATTTGAAGGTTGACATATCCAATAACACTCCATCAGTATTACACTGGAGTGTCAGCCTAGATTATGTGCTCACATCCTGAAATAGGATTTATATCCAGACCCATTTGACTCAGAACCAAGAATGCTACCTTCTAAGCCAAACTGGCACAGAGGGCAATATGTAGCCCATGCCATTACCAACTGGCTGACATTGACCAAAACCCTTCTACTGATAGAGGAAACTTTAGGAGCAGGAGTAGGCTATTCAGCTCCTCGAGCCTGTTTCACCATTCAATGTATCTTAACTCCATCTCCCTACTTTGGTTCTGTAACCCTTAATACTCTCTTCTTTGAATAGTGCCATGTGATCTTTAATTTTGCCTGAACCATGTGAATAAGTAAGTCCCCAGTCTGAGTAAAATCCAAACAAAGATACAAGAGGTGAAAGGAGAATATACTAACTCATTGCATCATCTAGCCCCAAACTTTAGTACTTGTAGTGGACTGTAGCAAATAAGATCAAATAAGACTATAGCTGGAATTTTCTGCCGTCTGTGCAGGCGGAATCGGAGGCAGGTCAGGAATGAAAGTTGAAATAACTTGGAGCGGATTGGGAACCCGCCGTCATCCCGCCTCCACATGCCTTTCCCTTGGATGGGTTTGCCAGCATGGCAGCGACCCAAATGGCTGAGGCGGCCGACCTAATTTAGATGATTATTAGGTACTTGTCAGACCTTTAAGCATCTCTTTAACCCTACCTTTCAAATTTCACTGGATGACTGGGAATCACGCAGGTCGGGAACCACGTCTAGGAACCTGTGGTGGAAGTTAGTGGCCATTGATCCAGCTCATTAGTGCACAGCATGGAAAGTACAAGAAATACACCCACCTGACACCTGGTTACTTTGCTAAGGCAGATGCTGTTGCTGAGTGAATATCAGCTCAGATTTAGCTTTCTAGAGGTTGAAAGGCTTTTCAGCAAAGTCAGGATCCACTATCACCTCATTGATAGGATCTATCACAACATTGACAGATTATTTCTGTCATCTCTACTTGATCTGCCATCTATTACATCAGTATGGGTGCCATTTATACTGTCTCACCTCGGTTCTCACAATTGGACCACAATGAGCCCCAACACCCGCAGCAACAGGCACACCAGCAGCACCACCAACAACAACACCACCAACTTGGTGCTGCACAGGACAGAGGGCATCGGTGCAGGGCCGCACCACACCAGAGGCAATACCCCCAACACAGGATGAGCTTCCTCAACATGACTGAACAGCAGTGCCAAAGGAGGCTCAGGCTATCGCGCCAGGTCATTGCAGACATTTGCAGATTGCTGGAGCAAGACCTGCAACCCAGAGGAGCGGATGGACATGCCTTACCAGCACCCTTAACTTCTTTTCCTCAGGCTCCTTCCAGGAATTTTCAGCAGACATTTGCGGCATTTCAGTCAGCCGCCCACAGTTGCATCGCACAGGTCATCGATGGCCTGTTTCACAAGTCAGCCAATTATATCAACTTTGCCACTGATGAAGTCAGTGTTATTGGGTGCGTGCTTGGCTTTGTTGCTCTGTCTGGCTTCCCACGGGTGCAAGACATCAATGACTGCACACGTGGCCATGAAACACCCCATCATCACCCAGGAGTCTTTGTGAACCACAAGGGCTTCAACTCCCTCAATGTGCAGCTCGTCTCCAACCATAGGAAGATCATCATGCATGTGTGCACCAAATTCCCTGGCAGCTGCCATGTCTCTTACATCTTGCACCAGTCCACTCTCCCTCAGCTCTTCACTCCTACAAACAGACTTTCCGGCTGACTGCTTGGGGACGAGGGCTATCCACTGAAGACGCAGCTCCACGCCATCCTTGAGTAGGCCAAGTACTGAGGCCGAGGAGAGATATAATGAAAGCCACATTTCCACTAGATGTGTCATAGAGCAGACAACAGGCATGCTGAAAATGCGCTTCAGATGCCTTGACTAATCTGGCGGATCCCTTCAGTACACATCAGCCAGGATCACCGAATCATCGTGGTCTGCTGCGCCCTGCACAATATAGCGCAGCAGCGAGGATTAGCGCTGCATGAGGAGCAAGGCTCTGAGCGCACAACCTCTGAGGTGGACGAGGAGAAGGAGCAGGAGGAACCTGCGGTCCAGAACCCACCAGCACCCGAGCACATTGCTGCCAGGGATGTCCTCATCATGACCAGATTTACTTAATTTCAGGCATTACATATGGCTGCCACATGCTGCGCCAAGCTCCCAACACCCCACAGCAACACCATAAAGCATCCCTACAATGATCAGGCCATTCCTTTCACACTGACCCACCATTTCTGGAGGTAACGTTATGACTCATGATTTACTCTAACTCACTAAGCCACTTCCAAAAGTTGCAGACATAATTGGCCATGACGGGAAAATAATTTTTATCTGTGACATCAGATGAACAGAAACATCACACAAACTGTTATTAAACACCCTTGTGCGTCAACTTGTGTGCCACCATTCTCTTGTGCGTGTTTCTACAAGGTGCTACCTCTGTGACTTCCCTATTGCGACTGCATAGATATATTTGGCAGATGTCCTCCGGGTCTTGGCGCCTCAGAGGACCCCACCGAAGTCTGCTCCTCCTGCGACTGGAGGTGCAGACTTGGCCATCGGGATCCGAGGCAGCATATGGGGCTCTGACTGAGGGGGAGGAAAAGGGGGAGCGCTTTGAGAGGAACCCCCACTTCCATGTCCCCTCTCACCATCATCCCTCTCATGGGCCACCCAAATTTCCCTGCTAGCAAGGAGTTGGAGAGCACCTTGCTGCACATCAGTGGGGCCATGAGGATCCATGTCTATGTTTACATCCCTCCTAAAGAGGAGGTCTCTGAGCCTCTGCCATCTATTCTCCAATGATTCCATGTGTGCCTGTGAGTGTCGCATTAACTGCTTCATGTAGGTGTCCATTCTTTCCATGGAAGAGCCTATAGTCGCCATCAGTTGCGAGAGTTTGGTGCTCATGTTGGAGATGGACTTCTCCATTCTCTGCACATTTACAGACATTGCAATTGCAAAACCTGTTAGAGCCCCCTGCACTGCTTGCTGCACCTACATGATCACTCTCTTTCTGGATGGCCCCTGAGGCTCAGCGTCTGCATGCAGCTGAGCAGAGCTGGGAGTTTCCTGCACCCTCTGGCGAGGAGTCTCCACTGCTGTCCCTGTCTCCATCATCTGCTCTTGCTCACTTGTGACTTGTGACACACTAGGTGACTCTATCCCGCGTGGGACCCACCGAGGTGTGCGTACCTGCGCTGGTGCTGGGTGGGCTTGGATCTGGTAACGGTGCACCCTCAGAGGCTGGAGGCTCCTCCTGAGGAGTTGGCGTCTTCTTCCTCCTGGACAGGGGTCTCTTGGTAGACCTGGGGGAGAGTAAGGAGATGATATATAAATGTCATCATAAGAATGGGTAGCAATACCATTATGCACGTGATGGACATTCAGTGGCTGCTGATATCAGTCCTCATATGAGTGCTGTATGCCATGTGGTTGTATGAGATGTAATTCTATCACCAGGTTGTTGAAATGTCCCCCTCTCTCCCTTTCCTACCGCCAGCTACTTTGCAATTCCTGAGACCTTCAGGGCGACCTCCTCTGATTCAGTTAAGGTGGCCAATGATGTATAGCCACCTCCGGTTCTCTCCCTCTCCCTCTTATTGTGGGCTATCTTCTCCTGTAAGGAGGGAAATAAGTGAAGTTTGAGTGAGAGTGATGGGATCAGTGTAAGGAATGGATGTGTAACATCTTTAGAGGGTGACTATGATGGAGTGGCAAATAATAGCCTCCTTATGTGTTGTAAGTTGGTATGATTGCATTAGGATGAGGGTGAATATGAGGGATAGTTAGTCAGAAGGGGAAGTGATAATGTAGATAGAGAGAGATGTGCAAGGTACATTGGTGTGAGGAATGCTGTGCAGGAGCAAGCTTGGGAAGGCAGAGTGATGGAGATGTGATGAGAGGCACAGCAGGATGAAGTTGAGTGTGGCTTTGTATTCACCTTTTCTGATCTAATGGGATAATTGAAGCATTTCCGGCGCTGCCCCCAAGTCCTCCTAACAACATTCCTGCTGTTGACCTCCTCTGCAATCTACAACCAGGCACTTTTGGTCTCCTGGGGAGGTCTCTTCCACCCATCCAAAGGGAAGACCTCCCTGCGTACTCTGACTCCACAAGCGTATGGAGGGAGTCATTGGACAACCTGGGTTTAGCCCTCTGCGTCTTTGCAGTCATGTTTCCAAGTGTTTGGAACACTCCAGTGCGGAAGTACAGTGCCTGCGCAATCCTACATGCACCTTTAAATGCATTGTGGCCATGACTCCTTTAAATATCCCGACTGAAAATGGCATCATCAAACACGCACCATTTAATAGGGATGGCTAATGCACAAGACTGACTAAATAGGCACCGTTAAAGGAAAGTCGATCTCATGAGCAGAATGAAATGAGGAACGGGGTCGCGACCCTCCATGGCGATCGCCCACACCCGATCCACCCAGGTACAGAAAATTCTGGCCTGTCTTTCAAACTCAGAATAACATAATGATGATCCAAATTAAATATACTTCATCTTCTTTTAAGATAATAGTTACTATTAATGAAGGAATTTCAACTTCTTCAATTGGACTTGGTGATAATTAGATTTTCATCTTGTTATTAAGAACATTTCTCTGGATTCACCTGACTTGCTCTTTATTAAAATCAATATAGCCCCAAAACAGCAACAGAAACAATGCCGCAGAAGAATTAACGCTAGGGCACTCAAAGACCCAGTTAAGAAAGCCCTACACAGCCAGCCTGGTGACTCTCGATGACCCAAGACGCAGAGTGTCCAGAGCATCTGGTCTGCCCTCGCGGCCTCCATAACCAGCGCCTGCGACGAGACGCTCAGTCACTCAACCAGGAAATACCAAGATTGGTTTGATGAGAACGACCAGAAGATCCAGGAGCTAATAAGCCGCAAGCGCAAGGCATTTCTGAACCTAAAACAGCAACCCAATTCGGGAGCAGCCAAGCAGCTCTACGGGCGGCTGAAGGCCGAGGTCCAACAAAAAACCCGTGACCTAAAGAATAGTTGGTGGGTGAAAAAAGCACAGGAGATCCAGCAGTTGGCTGACAACCACGACATGCGAGGTTTCTTCAGCACAGTTAAGTCCACCTATGACCCAAAGCCCCACCCCACTGCTGGCCAAGAACGGAGAGGCACTCATTAAGGACACCGAGGCAGTCAGGGTCCGCTGGAAGGAGCACTTCAAAGATCTCCTTAACTGAGACTCTGCATTCGATGCGAGTGTCCTCGACTCCATCCCGCAGCATGCTACCCGCCACCATCTCAGCAAAACCGCAATCCTGCACAAGTTAGAAAAGGCCATTCGTCAGCTCAAGAACAACAAGGCCTCGGGAGCAGATGGAATCCCCGCCAAGGCGGAGAAGCACTATTGGCACATATGCATGACCTCATCTCTCTTATCTGGAAGGAGGAGAGCCTGTCAGGAGATCTCACAGATGCCATAATTGTGACAATCTTCAAAAAACAGGACAAGTCCAACTGCAGTAACTATAGAGGAATCTCCCTGCTGTTGGCCACTGGGAAAGTCATTGCAAGAATCCTCCACAACCGTTTTCTCCCTGTGGCTGATGAGCTCCTCTGAGTCGCAATGTTGATTCCATCCACTAAGGGTTATAACAGACATGATCTTCACTGCGCATCAACTACAAGAGAAATGCAGGCAACAGCAACAACCCTTGTACATGGCCGCCTTTGACCTCACGAAGGTCTTTGACACTGTCAACCAGGAGGGACTATGGAGCATCCTCCTCCGTTTCGGCTGCACCCAAAAGTTTGTCACCATCCTCCGCCTGCTCCACGATGACATGCACACCGTAATCCTGACCAACGGATCCACCACAGACCCAATCCATGTCCGGACTGGGGTCAAGCATGGCTGTGTCATTGCACCAACACTTTTCTCGATCTTCCTTGCTGCAATGCTCCATCTCACTCTCAACCAGCTCCCTGCTATACTAAACTATAAAACCAATGGAAACCTGTTCAATCTTTGCCACCTCCAGGCTAGATCCAAGGTCATTCCATCCTGTATCATTGAACTACAGTACGTGGACGATGCTTGAGTCTGCGCACAAACAGAGTACAAACTCCAAGCCATTGTCAGCACCTTCACCGAGGCGTACGAAAGCATATGGGCCTTACGCTAAACATCTGTAATACAAAGGTACTCTACCAACACAGCACTGTCCTCTGTTCATCAAAATCCACGCACGGCATTGGACAACATGGACCATTTTCCATACCTCGGGAGCCTACTATCAGCAAGGGCAGACATCGATGGCAAGGTCCAACACTGCCTCCAGTGTGCCAGTGCAGACTTCGGTCGCCTGAGGAAGAGAATGTTTGAAGACCAGGACCTCAAATCTGGTCTACAGGGCAGTAGTGATACCCGCCCTCCTATATGGCTCAGAGACGTGGACCATATACAGCAGACATCTCAAAGCGTAGAGGAGTACCACCAACGCTGCCTCCGCAAGATCCTGCAAATCCACTGGGAGGATGGACGCACCAACATCCGTGTTCTAGCTCAGGCCAACATCTCCAGCATCAAAGCACTGACCACACTCGACCAGCTCGATTGGGCGGGCCACATAGTCCGCATGCCCGACACGAGACTCCTTAAGCAAGCGCTCTCCTCGGAACTCCTACACGGCAGGCGAGCCCCAGGTGGGCAGAGCGAACGTTTCAAGGACAACCTCAAAGCCTCCTTGATAAAGTGCAACATCCCCATTGGCACCTCGGAATCTCTGGCCCAAGACCACCCAAAATGGAGGAAGAGCATCGGGGAGGGTGCTGAGCACCTCGCGTCTCGTCGTCGAGAGCATGCAGAAATCAAGCGCAGGCAGTGGAAGGAGCGCGTGGCAAACCAGGCTCCCCACCCACCCTTCCCTCAACCACTGTCTGGTCCACCTGCGACAGGGACTGTAATTCCCGTATTGGACTGTACAGTCAACTGAGAACTCACTTTGAGTGGAAGCAAGTCTTCCTCGATTCCGAGGGGCTGCCAATGATGATGATTATCTTTATTTCCTATATGAAGCGTACTCTTTACCACCCAGCTTCAGTGACTACATGAGAAGGAGGAATAGTTAGTATTAATCTGATATCCTGTCACAATAAAATGTGTTGGGCTGCACTGGAAAACATATTCATTATTTGGGGTAAGGGTAAATGTACCCTTATTAATGCTCATATATCATTAGGCAACCAAATTATGATCCATGAACTGGAATGCCAAGAAATGTCTGTGGAGTAGTGCACAGGTGCCAGCTGCATACATCTAACGATTAGGTTGACTAGTTTACACAACAAAAATATTTGGTTCTGGATTCTGCACATATAATAATCCAAATTTTTGAAAGTATTAAAATGTAATTAAATATATATTTTTTTAATTTGATATTTAATGCCGTTAAATGTTTAATAGTAGGCTTGATTTGCTATTGTAAATTTTCACGAGCTAGGTGATTGACAGTTTATTGAAACAACTAAAGTAGCATGTACAGTTATAGTAAACACTGAGCCAACTTGAGATTGTTGCATTCGAGATATTGATTCAAAGTGTGATTTCATGACTAATCTAATAAAGATACCCTGTTATTTGTATCTTAAGTTTGTGAACCAAACCCGAAACTGTATATTTCACAAAAAAAATGATTCATAGACTGATCGTTTTAGTAGCTGAAATGGACTGAACACTTTTGAAATTATTGTATTAGTGTAAAAGGTTCAGTCAATGCACTGAGATTAAATGAGTTTCCATTGATTTGTGAGGCGCATTTCACTGCTCTTTATTGGTTAGATAATAGATCAACTCTCAGATTTTCACTAAGAGGGTAAACATTTCAATACAACAGTAATATTATTCAGTTCAGTTTATAATAACTGATTCCTCACTATTGGCTATTCAGGTCTGTTCCACTATATGTCATCCTTGTTATGAGTTTAGGACTAAAATTGGGTTTCACTTTAATGAAAAAGTTTGGTTTTTAACACTTATGAGCTGTTGTTTTATCAGTTTATTGTTTCCAACTGTTGCAGCAATTTCTCTTTGATGTAGGAGTGCCGCTGAATCTAGTTTGCTAAGGGTGCTTGCTGGTGGATGACACAGAGCTACTGATTAAAGTTAATTGGCTAAATCCAGTGAACCTCAATTTGGCAAACTCATCAGTGTCTGTTTCAAATTTTGGACGGTTTTTATTTATTTGTTATCATAGGTTGAAACACTAACTCAAATAATGTTAATTGATTCCATGTTAAGGTTGTTGTGGTTTTGATTGAAAATGGAATGGAAACATGATGTCATCAGCAAGAAAAGCTCCACAATGGTCATTTTTGTCTTGTTTCTTCCTACATCTGGGTGCATGATATTGTGGTTTAGTCTGTATCTGCTGCATGCTTTATGGTGAAGCTAAAAATAGCATTTTCTTCAAAAAAGTTCTACGGAAAGGCAGGAAATACTTTGATTATGATGGCGTTTCTGAGAATGTGGAGTCCAGGTGGTGTTTTTCCCCTTGTCTTTATGTAAGATCAAAGCACAACTACATTTTATACCATGTATTTACAGATGGATTTGAATTATTAGTCTGTTAATTAATCATTCAAAAAATGTATAGTACTTGCTCTCATTGCTTTGCTCTTGTTATAAATTCAAGGGGAAATTTATAATTAATTGAAATTGGCATGTATTGTAGAAATAGTGAATATGATATTTTAATAGAGCATTATAGATTTGCCATCTTCTAAAAGTATGTTTTCAAGGGTGTAGGAAGAATAATGGTTGGTTGAAAACGGGAGTGGTGAGGTCAACAGAGGCCTCAGCCTACTGAATGCAGGGGTCAGACTTGAAAGTAGGCAGCTTCCATTTCAGGCTTTTAAGACATAGTTTAAATTAAATATAATCTCTGGTATGCAATGCAAATCCATTCCAACAAACTAATTATAGGAAGAATGCATCCACTTGACTAGGTAGCATGGATGTCAGCACATTGAGGGGCTATCATAACCATTTGCTGTCTTAGGTGCAATTAAAAGAATGGAATTGTTTTGCTGCCAGAGTGCCATAAGAAAATTAGCATCATTAAAGTAATTGGCTTTTTCTGTTTCATGTGTGAAGAGCAATATTATGGAAGAACCTATAACAGGCACTAGAGTATTCCTGATTTATTCCCTTAAATTTATAAATGTATTATCTCAAATTTCTGTACTCTATATTAGTTAGTAACACTTTTATTGCAATACACATTCCATGAAATAGGCCACACTCTCACTGCTTTTTGCATCTAGCAAAATCCAGCTTAAAAAGTTAACCACTTCTCATTTTTCATTGAATCGAAAAAGCATAGAATTTTACAGCATAGGAGGCCATTTTGCACAGTTCTAGTCCCATCTCCCTGCCCTTTTCTTGTATGTGTATGTACACATATATGCATTTCTCTTTAAAAAGCTATTATGGATTCTGTTTCTACCTTTTTTTTGGAGCAGAGAGCCTTGGGGTGTTCAGATAAATCTTTAAAAGTTGGAGGATAAGTTAATGGCCCGGATTTTGTGATAGAAATAATAATAAGGTTATCAGTGCTCACCGTTGTTATGGAGTAAATCGAATAGCAACTTCTGGCATCCACATATGCGCAGTTAAAAGCGGAAATCTGGAAGTTGCTGGTCCTCGGCAAGCTTCGCTACACTGGTACCTCGCCAAGATACTTGGCATTAAAATACATGAAGGGCGTGACATTGCAGTACGTAACCATTAGTTACCATTAAATACGGCAGAAAAAGTTAGGGCTGGTGCATTCAAGTGTAATTTTTAATAAGTCTTAATTACTGCCAAACAACCTCTCTGACCCTGGAGTATGGATACTCAGTCATTAGGAATGTAATTATTGTTGGAGATTTAAAAAAAATTAAAATAAAATATTTTTCACTTTTTCTTTCTGTTTCTTTTATCTCTCTCTCTCTCATTCGCATATTTCTTTCCCTCACTTTATTTCATTTTCTGTAAGTGATTTTACATTGAATTAAATATTCTAATTTATACTGCCTGGTTAGACTCTGCATGTCTCAGTAAGGATTCTTCAATCTGATTGGTTGAAGAGGTATGCTGTTGCTCGACCTGCTCACACGAGCCACAGATATCCTGCAGAGGGTGCCATGTTGAAAAGGATCTCTCAATACTGTAAATTGCCGTTCAAAAGCCTGAGAAATGTCTGTGGATAGCTGTAAGTGTAATGAATGGCGAACGGCATTCCTTCGCTGCTGAATGCAAAATCCCGGGCAATAAATCTATCAAATAGCATTTGATATTGTAAGTTTCATTAATAGAGGCATAGGGCTGGATTTTTGGCTGCTTGTGCTTCTGTTAGCTCCCCGGAGAGGTGGTAAAGGGCTTTTCTAGGCGTTATGGCGGGCGTCCAGCCTTTACTGCCCGGTTGGCAAATTCAGCACGTGGGTTGCAGCGGTGCAAAAATTTACTGCCCCGCCTTCTAGTTTCAGTGAGATCATGACGTCAAACATTGTGCAACACTCCGCTAGTGCCCCAGATGCAAAATTACGCCCTAACGCCTCATTATACGCCTGTCCGAGGAAACGTCTGAAAAACCAGGTGTTCCCAGGGTGCAGCAGGCAGTATTGGCAGTGTATTTAAATGGAGGGATGAGGATCCTACATTGCAGGTCATATTGACTGTAATGGTTGCGCACATCACACTGTGTGAAGCTCCAACTTGAAAGCGGCAATTTTATCTGCCATTACAATGTCCTTACAACATCAGTGAGAGAATTTAATGGGGGCATTACTAGTTCGCCAGCTTAGCATGCTCCATGCTATTGCCAGGAGGCGTCAAGCTGGAAGAAGGGCTCTTGACCATGTCGGCCCACAGATGAGGAGAGGCCGAAGACATCTGGGGAGGTAGGCTTCCACTCCATGGGTTTACAGGCACCAACGCTCATACACAACTCCTCAGAGAGCTGGAGGTGAGAGAAGGCTGCGCTTCCAAAAGGAAGTGCTGACAGAGATATACCATCTCCTACAGGCAGACTGATTCCTGGACCGCTCTGGAATCAGCCTTCAATACTCCCCTCAACAACAACAACTTTTATTTGCATTGCACCTTTAACATATAAAACGTCCCAAGACGCTTCACAGCAGGGTTATAAGACAAAACAGATAAATTTGACACAGAGCCACATAAGATGAAATTATGGCAGATGACCTAAAGCTTGGTTAAAGAGGTAGATTTTAAGGAGCGTTTTAAAGGAGGATAGAGAGGTAGAGAGACGGAGAGGTTTAGGGAGCGGGTTCCAGAGCTTAGGGCCCAAGCAGCTGAAGGCATGGCCACCGGTGGTTGAGGAGTTATAATCAGGGATGCTGAAGAGGGCAGAATCTGAGGAGTACAAACATCTCGTGGGGTTGTGAGGCTGAAATAGATGACAGAGATGGGGGGGGGGGGGCAAGGCCATGGAGTGATTTGTAAATAAGGATGGGAATTTTTAAATTGAGGCATTGTTTAACCGGGAGCCAATGTAGGTCAAAAAGCACAGGTGTGATGGGTGATCGTGGCTTGGTGCGAGTTAGGACACGGGCTGCCGAGTTTTGGATGACCTCAAGTTTACATAGTGTAGAATGTGGGAGGCCGGCCAGCCAGCTGTGCATTGGAGTAGTCAAGTCTAGAGGCAACAATGGCATGGATGAGGGTTTCAGCAGCAAAAGAGCTGAGGCAGGGGAGGAGGCAGGCAATGTTATGGAGGTGGAAATAGGCGGTTTTAGTTATGCCGTGGATATGTGTCTGGAAGCTCATTTCAGGGTCAAATATGATGCCTAGGTTGCAGACAGTCTGGTTTAGCCTCAGATAGATGCTAGGGAGTGGGATGGAGTCAGTGGTTAGGGAAAGCAGTTTGTGGCAGGGACAAAAGACAATGGCTTTTGTTATATATGTAAACTTGTATTTACTCTGTACAGCCACCAGAGGGCTCATCCCCTGGAGTCCCAAGGGATCCCATAATCCCTTGGAAGCACAGCTATTTAAGGAGGCTTCACAGGTTGGAGAGGCAATTGGAGACCAGCAATAAAAGACTACGGTCACACTTTACTTTGAGCTCACAGTGTTCAGTCTGACTCTTTCTCCATACACTGGCGATGAGCTACAGATAGCGAACCCAAAGATGCAGAGAACAGTGGGCATCCTGGCGAAATTCTCGGACTGGGAAACTTTTGTGGAGCGACTCGACCAATACTTTGTGGTGAACGTGCTAGATGGGGAAAAGAGCGCTGCCAAACGAAGGGCGATCCTCCTCACCGTCTGTGGGGCACCAACGTATGGTCTCATGAAGAATCTGCTCACTCCAGCGAAACTCAGAGAAATCGTATGACGATTTGTGCACACTGTTCCGAGAGAACCCGAAGGAAAGCGTTCTGATGGCGAGGTACCGGTTTTACACCTACAAAAGGGCTGAAGGTCAGGAAGTGGTGAGTTATGTCGCCGAGCTAAGATGCCTTGCAGGACATTGCAAATTTGAAGGTCATTTGAAGCACATGCTCAGAGACTTTTTCGTACTTTGTATTGGCCAAGAAACCATACTTCGCAAACTTTTGACTGTAGAGACCCCAACCTTGAGTAAGGCCATAGCGATAGCCCAGGCGTTCATTGCCACCAGTGACAGTACTAAGCAAATCTCTCGGCACACAAGTGCTGCTATAAGTACTGTGAACAAAGTGATGTTGTTTTAGAATCGTAACGTACAGGGCAGGTCACACATACCTGCAGCTACACGTCCACAGATGTACAGAGTCCATCATCAAGGGTGATGAATGCAAGGCCATTAACACCTTGTTGGCGCTGCGGGGGTGATCATAATTTCCATTCATGCCGATTCAAAGAGTACATTTGCAAGGGCTGTGGAGCTATGGGACATCTCCAACGAGTGTACAGGCAAGCTGCAAAGCCTGTTAAACCTGCAAACCACCATGTTGCAGAGGAGGACAGATCCACGGAGGATCACGACGAACAAGAGCCTCCGATCGAGGAGGCAGAGGTACATGGGGTACACACATTCACCACGAATTGTCCCCCGATAATGCTGAATGTTGAACTAAATGGACTCCCAGTGTCAATGGAGCTGGACAAGGGCGCGAGCCAGTCCATCATGGGCAAAAAGACTTTCGAAAGGTTGTGGTGCAACAAGACCTCAAGGCCAGTCTTAACTCCAGTTCGCACGAAACTAAGAACTTACACAAAAGAACTGATTCCTGTAATCGGCAGTGCTACCATAAAGGTCACCTACGATGGAGCGGTGCACAAGCTACCACTCTGGGTGGTACCGGGCGATGGTCCCACGCTGCTCAGCAGGAGCTGGCTGGGAAAGATACACTGGAACTGGGACGACGTCCGAGCACTATCGCCCGCTGATGACACTTTTTGTGTTCGCTGTTCGAACCAGGCATCGGGAAATTCCAAGGAGCAAAGTGCAGATCCATCTAATTCCGGGGGCGCGACCCATCCATCACAAGGCGAGAGCAGTACCGTACTGAAAGAATGAGCGAAAGGGTAGCGATCGAGCTAGACCAGCTGCAAAGAGAGGGCATCATTTCACCGATCGAGGTCAGCGAGTGGGCCAGTCCTATCATCCCAGTCCTCAAGGGAGACGGCACCGTCAGAATCTGTGGCGACAAAGTAACTATCAATCGCTTCTCCCTGCAGTACTAATACCACTACCAAAGGCCGATGACCTCTTTGCAACGTTGGCAGGAGGGAAGACGTTCACGAAGCTGGATCTGCCTTCAGCCTACATGACGCAGGAACTGGAGGAATCATCGAAGGCCCTCACCTGCATCAACACGCACAAAGGTCTTTTCGTTTATAACAGATGCCTGTTTGGAATCCGATCGGCGGCAGCAATATTCCAGAGAAACATGGAAAGCTTACTGAAGTCGGTCCTGCACACCGTGGTCTTCCGGGACGACATCTTGGTCACGGGTCGGAACACAGTCGAGCATCTGCAGAACCTGAAGGAGGTTCTTAGTCGACTCAACCGCTTGGGGCTCAGGTTAAAACGCTCGAAGTGCGTTTTCCTGGCACCTGAAGTGGAGTTCCTGGGAAGGAGGATTGCGGCGGATGGCATCAGGCCCACCAACGTGAAAACAGAAACAATCCAGAATGCACCCGAGACCACAGAACGTGACGGAGCTGAGGTCATTTCTGGGAATCCTGAACTACGTTGGTAACTTCTTACCGGGTCTTAGCACACTGTTAGAACCACTGCATGTCTTACTACGAAAAGGGGACGAATGGGTTTGGGGTAAAAGCCAAGAAAATGCCTTTGTAAAAGTGAGAAAATTGTTATGCTCAAACAAATTGCTTGTGTTGTATGATCCATATAAGCGTTTGGTACTAGCATGTGATGTGGCGGGTATGTATTGCAACAAGCTAATGATTTCGGGAAACTGCAACCGGTTGCTTATGCATCCTATCTAAGGCTAAGAGAACCTACCGCATGATTGAGAATGAAGCATTAGCGTATGCCTACGGGGTAAAAAAAATGCATCAATACCTGTTTGGGCTAAAATTCGAACTGGAAACTGACTATAAGCCACTTATATTCCTGTTCTCCGAGAGTAAGGGGATAAATATCAACGCATCAGCCCGCATCCAGAGATGGGTGCTCACGTTGTCCGCCACAGGCCAGGCACAGAAAACTGCACTAATGCTCTCAGTAGGCTGCCGCAGCCCGTAGATCTTGCCATGGTTATGGAATCATTTGAAAGTGAACAATCACCCATCACTGCCCGGCAGATCAAAACCTGGACAAGCAAGGACCCCTTGTTATCTCTAATCAAAAGCAGTGTGCTTCACGGGAGCTGGTCCAGTGTCCCAGTGGAAATGCAGGAAGAGATAAAGCCGTTCCAGCGGCGCAAAGATGAAATGTCTATACAGGCAGTCTGCCTTCTGTGCGGCAATTGAGCAGTGGTCCCCAAGAAGGGCAGAGACACCTTCATCAATGACCTCCATAGTACCCACCCAGGCATCGTAATGATGAAAGCGATAGCCAGATCCCACGTGTGGTGGCCCAGTATCGATGCAGACTTAGATGTAATACATGCTCGCAGTTAAGCAATGTACCCAGGGAGGCCCTCCATAAACTTAGGGTACACGTCAACTATGCAGGCCCGTTCTTGGGTAAAATGTTCCTTGTGGTTGTAGACACGTACTCCAAGTGGATTGAATGTGAGATAATGTTGGCTAGCACGCCCGCTGCCACTACTGAAAGCTTGCGGGCCATGTTTGCCACACACGGCCTACCCAATGTCCTGGTGAGCGACAACGGGCCATGTTTTACCGGTGCTGAGTTCAAAGAATTCATGACCCGTAACGATATCAAACATGTCACATCTGCCCCGTTTAAACCAGCGTCCAATGGTCAGGCAGAGAGAGCAGTGCAAACCATCAAGCAAGGCTTGAAGAGGGTAACTGAAGGCTCGCTGCAGACTCGCCTATCCCAAGTCCTGCTGAGCTACCACACGAGACCGCACTCACTCACTGGGATCCCACCTGCTGAACCGCTCATGAAAAGAGCACTTAAGACCAGGCTCTCGTTCGTTCACCCTGATCTACATGAACAGGTAGAGAGCAGGGGGCTTCAACAAAATGCATACCATGATAGCGCAAATGTGTCATGCGAGTTTGAAATCAATGATCCTGTATTTATATTAAATTATGGACAAGGTCCCAAGTGGCTTCCCAGCACTGTCGTGGCCAAAGAGGGAGCAGGGTGTTTCGGGTCAAACTTTCAAATGGACTCATTCACCGGAAACACTTGGACCAATTCAAACTCAGATTCACGGATTATCCTGAGCAACCCACCTTGGACCCTACCTTTTTTGATCCCCCAACATACACACCAGTGGCAACCGGCACCATGGTTGACCACGAAGCAGAACCCATCATCAACAGCAGCCCAGCAGGGCCCAACACACCAGGCAGCCGAGCAAGGCCAGCTGCACAGCAGCCCAGCGAGGGTCCAACAAATGATTCAGCAACATTAGCCTTCACACCGAGATGATCAACCAGGGCAAGAAGGGCCCCAGATCGACTCACATTGTAAATAGTTACATTATTGACTTTGGGGGGGCGGGGAGTGTTGTTATATATATATATACTTGTATTTACTCTGTACAGCCACCTGAGGGCTCATCCCCTGGAGTCCCAAGGAATCCCATAATCGCTTGGTAGCACAGGTATTTAAGGAGGCTTCACAGGTTGGAGAGGCACTCTGGAGAACTGCAATAAAAAACTACGGTCACACTTTACTTTGAGCTCAGTGTTCAGTCTGACTCTTTTTCCATACACAACAGCTTTGGTCTTCCAAATATTTAATTGGAGAAAATTTCTGCTCATTCAGTATTGGATGCCAGACACGCAGTCTGACAATTTAGAGACCATGAAGGGGTTGAGAGAAGTGGTGGATAGGTAGAGCTGGATGTCGCAGCATACATGTGGAAACTGACTCCGTGTTTTCGGATGATATCGCCAAGGGGCAGCATATAGATGAGAAATAGGAGGGGGCCAAGGATAGTTCCTTGGGGGATACCAGAGGTAACGATGCAGGAGTGGGAAGAGAAGCCATTGCAGGAGATTTTCTGGCTACGATTAGATAGATAAGAATGGAACCAGGCGCGTGCAGTCCCACCCAGCTGGATGATGGTGGAGAGGTGTGGGAGGTGGATGGAGTGGTCAACCGTGTCAAAGGCTGCAGACGGGTCCAGGAGGACGAGGAGGGAAAATTTACCTTTGTCACAGTCACAAAGGATAGAACAGGTAATCAAATTTATTGTGGTGTGCTGCATGTTGCACAACTCGGCCATCATGAGGGGCCAAGCATTGCCAGTGGCGATTGCAGGCCCACCTCAGGAGGAGGAGGACGACGAAGAGGAGCCTAGCGGGGCCTCCATTGGGTAGCTACACTATCCACGGGGAGGCAGCGTGGAGATGCTGCCGTACCAAGAGTTGCATGTCACCAGCTCATAATGGACCGGTTCTCCTAAATGGAGGAAAGTGAGGGATGGAGCTAATACTGGACATGCTATATGTGCTCCCATAAAGGCACATCTCCAGTGAACATTGGAAAGATACATAAGACAACAATGGTAAATGGTGAGTCATATGTTTTACTGCAACAAAGTAACAAAAACTTACAATAGACAACGTTATGTTGCAGGACACTGAGCAGTCCCTTAAACAAAACTTTTTTCATGGCACGATTTTTGGCAGGGGTGCAGAAACTTCCTTATGTAATGCCTGATCTTTCACCCCCTGATCATGGAACCTCATTTTTTGCCGAATTTTGCAGACAAGGGCGCACACTTTATTCAGACTGTATCAGGACCACCCCACCACCATTGCTGCCCCAAAATCTCCAAAGCTGAAAATCCAGCCCATAGAGTACAAAAGTAGAGGTAATGCATAACCTACACAAATTCATTGGATATACCACAGTTACACTATAGTGTCCAGTTTTAGACATCCTACATAAGGAAGGATGTCAAGAAAATAGAGAGGCTACAGAAGAGATTTACTACGGTGATACGAGGGATGTGGCTTGATTTATGAGATATGAAGACAGACTAGAACAACTGGGACTCTTTTCAATAGAACAGAGGAGGTTAAGTAGACATCTGTTAGAGGTGCTCAAAATTATGAGGGATTTTCATAATGTAAATAGGAAAAAACTATTTCCACTGATCAGTGGTTCAGTAACCAGATGGCATAAATTTAAGATCAAAACCAAAAACATAAAGGGAGAGTTGAGGAGGCGATTTTTTTTTTTTTTTACAGAGCGTTCTTAGGACATTGTAAGATTAGGATCACCAGTCACACACACACACCCAAAACGTCTTAGGAGTTATAAGGCATTTTATTAAGGGTGCGGTCGTTCACATATAGTCAAACACAACTCACAATCAGGATAGACATAGTAGATGTACGACCGTGACAAGTAGCTGGTATTAATCCCGATCGGACAGACGGCTGATGGCACGGACAGTTCTTATCTTCAACGTCTGTCCTGAAACGCCTTCTAGGTCTTTTATTCTCTTTTTAGAGGTGGGCCTGGTGTAGGATATGGACAGGACCATTTAACCTATGATATGTCGAGTTCTTTGTTTCAACTCTTGGGTGAAACCGTCCCCGTCATATTTATCCTCCCAAGGTTGGAGTCAGACATGCCATTCTTAACCTTCAGATATTTGGAGCTGCCTGGTATCAGTTATTTATGTTCACGCTGTTCAAGTAGCTTTAGCTATTGTCCCATGGAATGAATCATTCAATTCTAACACCAGTCTGGAGACTTTTTGGTCTCAAATTATTTCTTCCAACTCACGATTTCTTACAATGTGGAATGCCTTACCAAATACAGCAAGAGAAGCAGAACCCATAATTGTTTTTAAAAGGGAGGTGGATAAATACATGAAAAAGGAAAACAAATGAGGGTATAGGGAAAGGACAAGGAATAGGATTAAATAACTAAGTGGTGCAAGTGTGATGAACTAAATGATCTCCTTCTGGACTGTAATTTTTTGATTTTTTTTTTTTAGATTGTACCCTGATCATCTCCTGTTTGAAAGCTTCCTATTGATTGTGCACTGTCTTTGCAAATTTTCCTTCCAATTTATCTGGGCTAGTTTCCTTGTTATTGTTAGATGTTTTCAGTCAAGTACCTTCATCTGACTCTTCCCTCTTGTCAATTTTTAGATCAAATCTAATTATTTTATGATCTTTGTTTCCTAGATTACAACAGTGACTACACTCCAAAAGTACTTCATTGCCTATAAAGCGCTTTGCGACGTCCGGTGGTTGTGAAAGGCGCTATATAAATCCAAGTCTTTTTTTTAGATGTTCCCTTATCCTTGTATTATCTATTTGCCCCACTTAATTTCCTATAATAGATCTCATACTGCTGTCTTCCTTGTTGGACTAAAAACAGACCGAGATCGAGAAAGCAACCCTTGACGCATTGTATCAACCCTTCCCATTCTGTACCATTTAGAATGATTTTCCCCCAGTCTATCTTTGAATATATAAAGTCACCCGTTATTATGGTCCTGTTACTTCTGCATAATACTCTAGTTTGTCGGCATATCTCTTTCTCTACCTCCTTTCCACTATTAGACAGTCTATAATAAACTCCTAATAGAGTAACAGTTCCCTTCTTATCCCTTAATGCTAATTAACTATTCAGTTTTTGCAACTCTATCATTCTTTGATCTTGCTGAAATGGAGCCATGAAATTTGATTGCAACTAAAAACAGACATGCCAAGTTTCCAATAATCTTCGTGCTGGAGACCCTGGTGCAGGCAGTGGACAAGCGGATGGAGATCCTCTTCTCCCCTAGGGGCCAGAAACCCTTCCAGGCAACAACTCTGTCGCCAGTAGAAAGAGGTCGCTGAAGAGGTCAATGTCAGGAGCTTAGCTCCAAGGACATAGCTGCAAAGCTGCAAAAAGTTCAATGACCTCACCAGAGTTGTCAAAGCAACAATACTGCTCTCTTACTCTCTGCTCACAACTCTACCACCTCCAGCCTTATTACTCACAACATTTCCCTGCTTCCTTTCACTCTCCCACAATCACTGCACCACACTTCACTTCACCACCTCCTCCTCAGACTCGCGCACTCACCACTATTGCAACCCACACTTCCCCGCATCTCACATCAGACACACAGCATACCAGCTATTCCACCAAAATAGGCACACTCTATAACACACTCCCCCTCTTGCAGGTGAAGGTCACCCACAACTCCAGACAACATGCTGCCAGTGGAGGAGGCTGAGCTTGTATGCACACACTCTCATCCCGAAGAAAGTGTGCTGGCTATCGTGGGCAAGGACAGACCATGGCGAGTGACAGCACTGGAGGAGACGTCACACAGGGTTTCTTCACACCTTATTCTCTTTTTCCCCTTCTTCTATCTCGCCCTACACGCTCTGCATGACAAACTGCAGATGCTTTCACCAGCCACTTCTCTCAACCGTCATGATGATGCAGTGTCACTCAATCTCACCCTTGTAAGTATCAGCTCAGATACTGCCACTACATGTACTTTAGAGGCTAGGCTAGAGGAGAGATTTTCACATGGTGAATCATCAGGCACGTGTGCAGGAACTAGGGCAGAGGGATACGGCACCATAAGTACCAGTTCACTTGAAGGCGAGAGCACATGTTAGCTCTGATGCAGAGGACTTAGATGCTGACTTTGATGCCCAGTCTACAAAAGAAGGCTGATTGGTATATACCAGGAGATGCTAGGTGTACTGTGCAGCCTGCCAGTGAGCTTGCATACAATATTACAGAGCATGGAGGAGTCCAGCTTCAACTTCTGTCGAGGCTTCATGCAGAGCATGAGGAGCATTCTAGCCAACATGGACCGAACAGTCAGCTCCATCAACATGACAGTGGCACTCACCATCATGGAGCCTCTCCTAACATCTCTCTCAGCCACTATCGAAGCTCTGGCAGCTGCCATCTTGACCTTGGGAGCCACTGTTGATGGGGACTTCCAGAACTTCACGTCTTTCCTGAAACCCTGTTCTTGCGCAGAGTTGTAGGAGTGCTGGCACAGTCCCAGGAGAGTAGCCTTGGCTGCAAGGGAGAGACATCTGCTGTCCTCTCTGGATGACAGCATACCTGCTCCCCCACCACCCACCCACTCCATCAGTGTTCTTGTTAGTACCACATAGCCAGCTGGGCGAGACTACTCTGGCCCAGGCCGAGCTGCTGCAATGTGCAGCCAGATCCGCAAGACCCAGAGCTGCTCGAGGTCACCTGCCACGGACATCTGTCGTGTCTTCAATGGAAGCTCAGCAGCTTTCCACCTCCCAAGCTGTAGCCACTAGGAAAACACTCGGACGACTATAATCGGTAACTGAACACACAAAGCAGGCACTAACGGCCTGCACAAGGATGATTCATAACTGTTAAATACAGATGGAATTGAGTTGCTTGATAACTTTGTTTTTTGTTCTGGAGTTGGTGTTTATATTTGTAGTGAAATGAAGGCAAGACACATAAGGCTGGACTGAAGGAAGGCTTAGGATGGTACTAAGGATGGCGATGAGGGTTATGAGACTCCTGGCATATTGGGGATGGGAGAGATGGGTTTGGTCAAGCGATCGCTGAGAGCTCTCGCAGCTGGGGGCATTGGTGGCCAATGCCTCTCCTGTTCCTCCTCCTGCTCCAGCTTTACTACTTGCTGCCCTAGTGGTGGTAAGGGCTGGTCCATCGCAATGGCAAAGTTATGTAGCATGAAGCGGACGACCACAAACCTGCTGCTGTCTGCTGTTTTCCCTGCTGCTCTCCCTCCTCTACCAACCTTGAAGGCAGACCACACATGACTACAGTCAAACTGTTTAGAAGGCAAAACAGTGCAACACCAACAAAATCTTCTCGGCAGTCAAACTTAACTTTTCAGAGTCAGCCAACAGATCAAAAAAATGCCCAGGAGTTAACCAGCAGCCTGAAAAAAAAAATCTGCAAGTACTGCATGAGCCCTGTAAATAGCGCTAGCGAAGGGTCCTTCTTGCATGTTAGCTCCATGAGTTGCTGGGTGAGTTTAGAACATGATGAGTCAGGTGTGGGGCTTACCAGACTTTGAAAAGAGTCCTTGCAAAAAGCCTCAGTTATCAAATGCTTTAAATAGTTCTGGCATGAGCTGTGGAGATGCCTGATCCAATATGGCAGGCGATGCACTTCCAGCTCAAAATGAGCATGCACTTCTTGCCCACCATATTGGAGGTTTATGGCCTTATGCGCTTATTTAGCGCCCAAAAAGCAGGCCTGGTGCGATCAAATTTATTTGATTAGTGCTGACTTTCTTCTCCTTTTATTCCCACTCTATCCCTCCTGAATATTTTGCCACGAGGAATGTGTAGCTCCAAGTTCTGCCTGAGCCTAATCCACTTCTGTGTTAGTGCTGCTAAATCATACCGTCTCAGCAATTTGTGTCTCTAACTCACCAATTTTATTCAGGGTATACTTTATACAGGGCACTCCTGTCCAGAACTGGCCTCAGTATCTCAGGAATCTGTACTTCTCTTCCAGGTCATTCGCATTCATTGTGAATAGCAAAGGTCTTCGCACTCTGTCTTGTTCGTAGACATTTGGAGTGAACAACCCACCTATTATGTGCCTTTCTACCTTATGAACAATAGATGCATTTAAGGGTAAACCATATAAGTACATGAGGGAGAAAGTAATGGAAGGTTATGCTGATGGGGTTAGATGAAGTAGGGTGGGAGGAAGCTCTTATGAAGGATAAACACCAGTATAAACCAGTTGGGCCAATTGGCCTGTTTCTGTGCTGAAAAATCCATGTAACCTCGATGAAGAACCGTATCAAAATTCTTGTTCTAGTCTAGATAGATAATGTCCACAAAGTTTACTTTATCCACAAGCTCCAATACCTTGTCAATTCTAATACATTTACTGTGCTGGCTTTCACGGATGACTACATACCTCTCTTGGTGTTTTCTACACTTCTTGGTGATAGCCACCAGAATCAAGGATGTCACCAAAATCCTGGATGGTGATTGGAGCATGGGCAGGTGCAGCAAGAGCAGCGAGATCGGGACGAAGGAGCGGCAACAGATTGCATAGCGATATGATCGGGGCCCAGGAGAGGTGTGAGTTCGGGGCCCAGAAGAGGCATGGACCCAGGGACAGCACTGGCCAACCCACACTGCGATATGTATGCGCACTAGGTCCGTGCAGCAGAGCTGGTCTCCAGTCACCTTGGTTAATACTTGCCACTGGACCAAGACATAGTTCTGTCATGCCCGTGTGGTGGCTGGTATGCACGACCACCACACGTTTTTATTTAAAAAAATCCACGCACAGGCATCTTCTACCCTTCAACATATAGTTCGGGACCTGGAATATTAGGTCCTTCATTGAAACACCTGTGAATTCATCCATTTCTGGCGTGGAAGCAAGTCATCCTCGATACGAGGGACTGCCTAAGAGAGAGAGAGAGAGAAAAGTGATGGCCTCGAACATTTTACCCACCACAGGTATCAAGCTTACCAGCTTGTAATTTCCAGTGACAGTCCTTTTGCCTTAACGTATATATTTAAATTATGTTCCCTTCTCTTTAAATCCTTTGGTATTACTCCTCATTCTAACAATTCCTTAAAAATCCTGCCATAGTGCAACCAATTCTCTTGGCCTTTTCCTTAAGTCCCCTTGTATGCAAGCCAGCCAGCCCAGGGCCTTAACTTCTCTCATGTCTTCAACATTTCCATCACTTCCTTATCACTTTGAAATTGTTATTGTCCTTCAAATTTTTCTTCACACAATCTTCACTTCCAGGATAGATTCAGTGACTTCCAATTATAGAGAAATTGTCCAGGATATCTGCTATTTCTTAGTTTCTCATTATCATAGACCTATAAAATTTACCATATAAAAGGAGGTAATTTAGCCCATCATGTCTGTGTTCGCTCTTTGCTACAACATTCGAAAACTAATCCCATTGCCCCAGTTTCTTCCCATGGTCTTGTATCTTTTTTTCAAATATTTATCTAATTTTCCCTTTAAAAGATGCAATGGTCTCTCCCTCAGCCACTCCCTGAAGCAAAGTGTCCCATGCGCCAATAACAATCTGTGTAAAGAATATTCTCAGAACTTTTCTCCTTGCTTTTTATTGATAATTTTAAGTTGATAATCCCTTATCCACTCACTCCCCAACCAAGCAAAATAGACTATCCCCTTTACTCTGTCAAAACTCTTCACATTTAAAAAAAGCCTTCCATTAAATCTCTTAATTTTCTCTGCTTCGGTGGGAATATTACCAGACCTCCGTCGGTGCTTTTCATAGACCCTCATACTTTTTTGACTTCCTGTTTACTCCGGATGTACTTACAGAAGCATTAAATATTGTCCTGTTACTATTTTAATAAAATCCACTATTTTAATAAACTCAATTATGTTTAGAAATACATTTTTTAAGTAATTTGTTGTGAGCAGATGCTTCTTAAAATACCTTTATGGCAGAAATAATAAAACTTAATTTACTATTTATGTTAAAATAGTTTCACAAGACTCAACATTTAAGGGTTAATATATTAATCAAGTAATGTCAGAATATTTTAGTTATATGTACAATTCTGCAGATGTATAACATAGTTACAATGAAAAGTAACACATAAAATTAAATCTAAATTAGCAATAGGCAAGAACCAATTTGTTAACATATTTGTTCGTGCTTTTGAAAGGGTTAAATATTTTGAAGGTACCTCATTCTGTTTCCTTCTTTTAAAATGTTTTGTTTAAAATCCTTAAAGTTTTGAAAACAGCATTATTATTCATACGGAATGTGCTAAGGCATCATAATATTTATAAAAATTATAACTGGCAGTGACAGAGAATATTACTCCAACTGCATAAAAACCTTTGCCCTATGGCAATGCCATTTATTTGTTTGAAATTTGGAGTAGATGTTAAAATTCTGATTTGCTGCAGGAAAAATGTAATAGAGAGTTTCTTGGTCATTACTTTTCAAGAAAATATATATTGACTCACTTCTTAAATGCCTTGCATAGTCTATTGTATACTATTTGCAGTAATGTATTATATTACCACGACTAAATGTTTTGATAGCACATATTGGTGTTTCTGTCATTAAGTATGCAGGGATATGTAAACAATAATAAAGCATTGCAGTGGTCAGTGTCTGAGACAGGATTATTTCGGATTTGGGAACACGCCAAGACAATGGTCCATTGTAGTGCTTCAGCCAGCTCTGTTGCACACCGATAGTGCATTCTATAGTGAAGAATAAGGCTGCCTCACTTCTATGGCAGTAGCAGAATGTGTAGCTGATAACTGTGCATTATAGAAAATATTCCATGATGATCCAATCGTGACATTACACAGTTATAGGATCATTTCATCACCAAGGCTTTTCAGTGAATGATCGCAGTAATATAACAATGAGAATTTGACAGAATTCATAGATTTAAACCATTCTTCCCCTCACTTTTATAACGCATGTGTTTTTCAGACTATTTTTCGAAGAATCTGCTCTATTCATTTCTTATAATATATAACATACTGCCTTGAGTTAACAAAATTAGATATTTTAAATATTTTTCTAAAAGTGCTAAGATATACAACAGCAATTAAACAATTAATAGTTTTAGATTGGTTAATTGGAAATCAATTTGCTGAACCTGTCTTCCCAGGATTTCATGTAAAACCAATGGATGAAACTAATGACATTATTGATGATACAGAATAGATGGTTATCACATAAAGTAAAAGCTTTGACCTTTTGTGTGATTTATTTAGGCAATAGCCATTTTATACAAATTGCAAAAACGTAATATTTACTAGAGTAACTTGAGTGTGTAAAGGTGCATTGCTGTCATTTTAAACTGCCTGCCTGATCAAAGAGGGAAAACAAGAAGCAACTTGCATTTATATAATGTATTTCACGACCTTTGCAGCTAATTAAGCACTTTTGGATTGTAGTCACTGTTGCAATGTAGGAAACGCAGCAACCAATTTGCACATAGCAAGCTCCCACAAACAGCAAAGTGATAATACAAAAGCAAAATACTGTGGATGCTGGGAATCTGAAATAAAAACAGAAAATGCTGGAAAGCCTCAGCAGATTAGGCAGCATCTGAGGAGAGAGGAACAGTTAACCTTTCATCAGATGTTATGACAAAAGGTCATTGACCTGAAACATTAACTCTGTTTATTATAGCAAAGTAATAATGACCAGATAATCTGTTTTAGTGCCATTGGTTAAGGGATAAATATTGGCCAAGACCAGTTGGCCAGTTGTTCTTTGAAACAGCGCCATGAGATCTTTTACGTCCACCTGAGAAGGCAGAAGGGGCCTCGATCTAATGTCTCATCTGAAAGATGGCACTCCATCAGTACTGCACTGTAGTGTCAGTCTAGATTTTATGCTCCATTAGCAATGAATATGCTGCATTTGATGCACTACAGGAATTATGTGCAAGTTTTGATAATTACTCATTCTCAGACCCCATTCTGGCAGCCCACTGGTACCTCACCCAAATGGCTACTGTTCCTGTGAGTGATGGGAGCTTATTGGAACATGGAGAACTTCATAGCCCATCCTGATTCTGATTTTGCTTGCTGTCCACATAAGTATACTTTCCAACATAAATCACTGGATAGCAATCAGGAATGGGTACCCTTAAAGATAATGGGGGTTCTTTTGGTGAAAGGCTGAAACAGGTGCTAAATAGATGCTGTGCTAATAAGACTGTTTGAAAGTATATGTGGCTCCACTCAACCACTTCCACTGATGGTGTGGAGTGTGCTAGCTGACACACATTGGCACATTTCAGGATGGCTCAAAGAATGAATGAGAGGGGGCATAAGTTCTATGATGTGGCACTGGGTCCTGATGGAGGAGGGCCTGAGGAGTAGGGATTTCCTGTACTCCCAGGGACGGAAGGAGTCTACCTCGCCATCCTGCCCCTCTCTCGTGCAGTAGCTGGTGCTGCTCTGCCTGGCCTCATCTCCTCCCATTCCTCCTGCAGACCAATGGACACCCCTAGCAAAATGCCAAAGACCAAGCACTCCTTCCTCCAAGTGATGCCGATAATGTGTCCAATAAGGTAGAGTAGCACAGCACTTATTCTTTTTAGACGAAGTCCTCAGAGAATTTTCAGAATTTTAATAGAGCATTGGTGAAGTCTTGACAAAGTGTCCCAGAAAGTCTCCCGATGTGGTCCAAAAGTCCTCTTCAAACCTCTAGCAGCAAGTGATCAATAAAAAAGGATATATCTTTTAAGTAGCGCTCAAAATCCTCTGCAATTACTTGTTTATTCCCAATCAGCTGGTCGTTGTTCGGAGAGGATGTTAAGTCAAGCGCTAGCCACCAAAATGATGTGCAGCCTGCTTAATGAGTCCATTTAAAATGCCTTTTAGCAATCAGCTGCTTAACAATCCACCAGGCGACCATTCCTAGTAAAGCATCAGCTCCTTTACCAAGATGGTGGCTTGTGCTAAACAGGGGCTTGAGACCCCATCTTGGCCCCCCTTGAAGGTTCTTATGCGCAAAAGTATCCAGAGAAAATTGCTCCCAATGATTTTGCCATTCCCTAGTTTATTCCCAAATTATCAACTGCATTTATCCTTTAAGGCATGGCAACAACTCAGATTTATATTCAAAGGTATGTATAATCTAAAATTATTTAAATATTTTGGAAAAATTTGCACTACATTAGATAATTAGTTCAACAGTCTCTTAATGATCATCATAGCAACTTTTACAGTACAGTAATTGTTGCTATGACTATGTTCATGAAAATGTATGTTTGCTAAACCATTTATTTGCTTATTATCATACAATAGATGCCAGCCTTAGCTCATTGGTAGTATTCCTGCTCTGTGTTAAAAGTTTGTACAAGCAGCACTGAAGGACTTGAGCAACAACAGCAACAACTTGCAAATCTAGAGCGCATTTAACATAGTAAAATGCCCCAAGGTGCTTCACAGGAGCATTATCAAACAAAATTTGACACCGAACTACATGAGATATTAGGATAGGTGACCAAAAGCTTAGTCAAAGAGGTATGTTTTAAGGAGCATCTTAAAGAACATATGAAATAGGAACAGGAGAAGGTCATTCAACCCTGTGAGTCTACTCCGCCACCCAATAAATTCATGGCTGATTTATCACAACTCCACCATCCTGCACTATTCCTATACCCCCTTGGTTCCCTTAATATCCAAAAATCTATCGATCTCTGTCTTTGAATATACTCAACGACTGAGCATCCACAGACCGCTGGGGTAGAGAATTCCAAAGATTCACAACTCTTTGAGAGAAGAAATTTCTCCTCATTTCAGTCCTAAATGGCTGATCCCTTATTCTGACATTGTTATCCCTAGTTCCAGACTCCGCAATCAGAGGAAACATCCTCCCAGCATTTCCCCTGTCAAGCCCCTAAAGGAGGTGAGAGGTTTAGGGAGAGAATTCCAGAGCTTGAGACCTAAACAACTGACTGACCGCCATGGGTGGAATGATTTAAAATCTGGGATGTGCAAGAGGCCAGAATTGGAGGAGCGCAGAGTTCTCGAAGGGTGAAGGAGGTTACAGAAATAGAGATGGCAAAGCAATGGAGAGATTTGAAAACAAGGATGATAATTTTAAAATTGAGGCATTGCTGGACCGAGAGTCATTGTAGGTCATCGGGGTGATAGGTGAATGGGACTTAGTGCGATTTAGGATACGTGCAGCAGAGTTTTGGATGAGCTCAAGTTTATGAAGGGTGCAAGGTGGTAGGGGTCTGGAACTCACTGCCTGAAAGAGTGGTAAAGGCAGAAACCCTCACCATATTTAAAAAGTACTTGGTCTGCACTCGAAGTGCCGTAACCTACAAGGCTGCGGACCAAGAGCTGGAAAGTGGGATTAGGCTGGATAGCTCTTTGTCAGCTGGCGCGGACACAATGGGCCAAAATGGCCTCCTTCCGTGCTGTAAATTTCTATGATTCTATGAAGGTGGGAGGTCGATCAGGAGAGCATTGAAATAGTCGAGTTTAGAGGTAGCATGTCTATGAGGGTTTCAGCAGCAGATGAGCTGAGGTAGTAGCGGAGACGGGCGATCTTGTGGAGGTGGAAGCAGGTGGTCTTGGTGATGGAAGCTCATCTCGGGGTCAAATAGGGCGCCAAGGTTATGAACGGTCTGGTTCAGCTTCAGACAGTGGAAACCTGATTGGAGGGGTTCAAACATGGAGCTGTGGGAAAGTTGGGCACAGATTAGGGATGCAACAACACATTCAAGGACTTTAGAGAGGAAAGGGAGGTGTGAGATGGGGTGATAGTTTGCAAGGACAGAGGGGTCAACTATGGGTTTTTTAATAGGTGGTGACTCATCTCTTTATTTTCCCCTTTTGCTTTTGAGGACATATTCTCCAGAAGGTTTCCCCATGTGAGGAATCTTAGGGATCAACTCCCTTCCTATTGATGGAACATATTAGTATATGTCTGCCAACCAAGATACCTGACTGTAGTTTTCCAACTAAAACTGTATAATGTTTTACTGTGGTTATTCATATGTGACTTAGTTTGTTTTAGTTCAGATAAATCAGTAGAACAGTATGCAAAGAACTCTAATATTAAGGGAATTAGAGGGCTATGGGTCATTGAATTATATGAACTGCCAGAAATCAAACATCTAAATTGCATTTACTGTCTTTGTTTGACACTGAAAGTGTAGAAGAAATATTGGCCCAGAATTTGCTGGAGTGTGGCAACTAGTGTGCACATTTGTTAGATTTCTTTCCCTCACCCTTCAGCTTTAAAATTTATGATGCCACAGATTGCTGGAAATGCAAGCTGATAATGGTGTGACAAGGTCAACGAGGCATCTGGGACCTTGGTGAACAATGGGACCAATAGTTTCTAGCCTTGGTCAATGAGATTTAAGGATAGAGAAATTTAAATGTAAAATGTTCACAACTTCTAACAACAATTTACTATCTGCAGGAATGAGACTCCATAGCTTCAATTATTCCCTTTCTGGGCCAGAGAGTTTTAATGGTTTTGTAGGAACATAAAGCAGGTACAGCAAGCAATTAGGGTGGCAAATGGTTCATTATTTCAAGAGGGGTTTATTGCAAGGGGATTGGCATATAAGAGGAAGAAAATCTTGCTGCAATTGTGCAAATACAAGACGGCTTTGGTGAGACCACAATTGGGGTACTATGTACAGTTTTGGTCTCCTTACGTAAGGAAGGATATACTTGCCTCAGAAGGGGTACATCGAAGGTTCACTAGCTTGATTCTTGAAATGAGGGTGAGAGGCTGTTTCCTCTGGCTGGAGAGTCTAGAACTAGGGGTTAGAGTCTTAGGATAAGGAGATGGTCATTTAGGAGATGATGAGAAATTTCTTCACTGAGAGGATTGTGAATCTTTGAAACACTACCCCAGAGAGCTGTAGATGCTCAGTTATTGAGTACATTCAGGACAGTGATCAATAGATTTTTGGATACTAAGGGTGAGAAAGTGAAGTTGAGGTAGAAGATCAGCCATGATCATATTGAATAGTGGAGCAGGTATGGTCCCTCCTATCTCTTATGTTCTTAATCTTGTCCTTAAAAGGGTCCTTATATCGTTAAATACCAACCCAATTTTCTGCGGCAAGTTTAATTTGTTTTAATAGCACAAATGCAGCAATTTCTTGAAACTTACAGGGATGTTGACGGTAAGCTTGTGTTTTCGCGAGGCTAATGACAAATCATTCAGCAATTTATGGTGGTTCGTAATTCACGGGATACCTGTTCCCCACCACAAATTGCTGGGTTATTTACATACTAATAATGGCGTGCGTATTAAACTTGCCATTATTTTCCCAGCAAATTCTGGGTCAATATACTTGATCATATTGGCTCTAGGGTATTGGGACTGAACTCAGTGCTTTGTTACCTGTATTTGGATTGTTCTGCACATTTTCTTTAACAGTGTCTTGTATAGTTACTCTAAGGCTCAGTGGTAGCACTCTCACCTGGGTCAGACGCCAATGTAGTAATGAGGGTGCATAACAACATAAGAACATAAGAATTAGGAACAGGAGTAGGCCATCTAGCCCCTCGAGCCTGCTCCGCCATTCAACAAGATCATGGCCGATCTGGCCGTGGACTCAGCTCCACTTACCCGCCCTCTCCCCGTAACCCTTAATTCCATTATTGGTTAAAAATCTATCTATCTGTGACTTGAATACATTCAATGAGCTAGCCTCAACTGCTTCCTTGGGCAGAGAATTCCACAGATTCACAACCCTCTGGGAGAAGAAATTCCTTCTCAACTCGGTTTTAAATTGGCTCCCCCGTATTTTGAGGCTGTGCCCCCTAGTTCTAGTCTCCCCGACCAGAGGAAACAACCTCTCTGCCTCTATCTTGTCTATCCCTTTCATTATTTTAAATGTTTCTATAAGATCACCCCTCATCTTTCTGAACTCCAACGAGTAAAGACCCAGTCTACTCAATCTATCGTCATAAGGTAACCCCCTCATCTCCGGAATCAGCCTAGTGAATCATCTCTGTACCCCCTCCAAAGCTAGTATATCCTTCCTTAAGTAAGGTGACCAAAACTGCACGCAGTACTCCAGGTGCGGCCTCACCAATACCCTATACAGTTGCAGAAGGATCTCCCTGCTTTTGTACTCCATCCCTCTTGCAATGAAGGCCAACATTCCATTCGCCTTCCTGATTACCTGCAAACTAACTTTTTGGGATTCATGCACAAGGACCCCAGGTCCCACTGCACCGCAGCATGTTGTAATTTCTCCCCATTCAAATAATATTCCCTTTTACTGTTTTTTTTCCCCAAGGTGGATGACCTTACACTTTCCGACATTGTATTCCATCTGCCAAACCTTAGCCCATTCGCTTAACCTATCTAAATCTCTTTGCAGCCTCTCTGTATCCTCTACACAACCCGCTTTCCCACTAATCTTTGTGTCATCGGCAAATTGTGTTACACTACACTCTGTCCCCTCTTCCAGGTCATCTATGTATATTGTAAACAGTTGTGGTCCCAGCACCGATCCCTGTGGCACACCACTAACCACCGATTTCCAACCCGAAAAGGACCCATTTATCCCGACTCTCTGCTTTCTGTTCGCCAGCCAATTCTCTATGCATGCTAATACATTTCCTCTGACTCCGTGTACCTTTATCTTCTGCAGTAACCTTTTGTGTGGCACCTTATCGAATGCCTTTTGAAAATCTAAATACACCACATCCATCGGTACAACTCTATCCACCATGCTCATTATATCCTCAAAGAATTCCAGTAAATTAGTTAAACATGATTTCCCCTTCATGAATCTGCTGCGTCTGCTTGATTGCACTATTCCTATCTAGATGTCCCGCTATTTCTTACTTAATGATAGCTTCAAGCATTTTCCCCACTACAGATGTTAAACTAACCGGCCTATAGTTACCTGCCTTTTGTCTGCCCCCTTTTTTAAACAGAGGCGTTACATTAGCTGCTTTCCAATCCGCTGGTACCTCCCCAGAGTCCAGAGAATTTTGGTAGATTATAACGAATGCATCTGCTATAACTTCCGCCATCTCTTTTAATACCCTGGGATGCATTTCATCAGGACCAGGGGACTTGTCTACCTTGAGTCCCATTAGTCTGTCCAGCACTACCCCCCTAGTGATAGTGATTGTCTCAAGGTCCTCCCTTCCCACATTCCTGTGACCAGCAATTTTTGGCATGGTTTTTGTGTTTTCCACTGTGAAGACCGAAGCAAAATAATTGTTTAAGGTTTCAGCCATTTCCACATTTCCCATTATTAAATCCCCCTCCTCATCTTCTAAGGGACCAACATTTACTTTAGTCACTCTTTTCCGTTTTATATATCTGTAAAAGCTTTTACAAGCCGTTTTTATGTTTTGCGCAAGTTTACCTTCGTAATCTATCTTTCCTTTCTTTATTGCTTTCTTAGTCATTCTTTGCTGTCGTTTAAAATTTTCCCAATCTTCTATTTTCCCACTAACCTTGGCCACCTTATACGCATTGGTTTTTAATTTGATACTCTCCTTTATTTCCTTGGTTATCCACGGCTGGTTATCCCTTCTCTTACCGCCCTTTTTCACTGGAATATATTTTTGTTGAGCACTATGAAAGAGCTCCTTAAAAGTCCTCCACTGTTCCTCAATTGTGCCACCGTTTAGTCTGTGTTTCCAGTCTACTTTAGCCAACTTTGCCCTCATCCCACTGTAGTCCCCTTTGTTTAAGCATAGTATGCTCGTTTGAGACACTACTTCCTCATCCTCAATCTGTATTACAAATTCAACCATACTGTGATCACTCATTCCGAGAGGATCTTTTACTAGGAGATCGTTTATTATTCCTGTCTCATTACACAGGACCAGATCTAAGATAGCTTGCTCCCATATCGGTTCTGTAACATACTGTTCTAAGAAACAATCCCGTATGCATTTTATGAATTCCTCCTCCAGGCTACCCCGTGCGCTGCATCTATCGGATGAGATGTTAAGACAAGGTCCCGTTTTCCCTCTCTGGTGGATGTAAAAGATCCATGGCACTAGTTGAAGAAAAGCAGGAGAGTTTTTCTGGTGTCCTGGTCAACATTTATCCCTTAACGGACACCACAAAAAAAAAGTTTAATTGGTCAAATATCTCCTTGCTGAAAGTGGGGTCTTGCTGTGTACAAATTTGCTGGCATGTTTCTCTTCATTATAACAGTGACTGCACTACAAAAGCAATTCATTGGCTGTGAAGTGCTTTGTGATGTCCTGAGGACCTGAAAGGCGCTATATAAATGCAAGTTCTTTAATCCCAATTGGTGCTCAAAAAGCTATTGAAAATTGTTTGCTTCGTAAAAATATTGTTCTAAAATCTAAGCACAGAGTGGGAACGGAAAGACTGAGCCCAGGTTTTAGTTAAACCAACAGTAGTCAAAAGTATCTCTTTGAATTGCACATACATTTGTGGGTTGGGTTCGTGAGATAACCTTTCAGCACTAGTTGTCAAAACAATGTTTGTAACTGTTATTTTCCCTTTAGGTTCTTGCTGCCGAGGCATGGAATATTAATGAAATTGTTTATTCTCTTTGATTTTCAGCTGATGTTGTGCAGTCTATTGATGAGAGACTTTTTTTGCAGCTACTGTAGCATGTTTTGTATTTATTTGCATGTTTTTCGTTGATGTTAGGACATTTTGATGCACCTTCAGTGCAGGTACAAAGGAAAACATTGATGAAACGTGTTTTCGACGGTTAGTGTCACCCATTAAAAAAAAGCACTGCAATACTGTTGTCAAGTGTGTCACTATCTTTTCCTGGAAGCGTATCCATATGCAGCAAATTTCCTCTTGGAATAACAGATCAAAACCCATAAAGTGGATCATTTATATGCCACTCCCCATTATAGAACAGCATGGAGACAGTTAATGAGAGGCATGGCAAAGGGAATATTTCCATGACTTTGTTCCCATGCAGTCAGTGGCTGAAAGTGCTGTCTTGGGGGAATTATGTGAAAGAACAAAAGTGCTGTGTGAAATTTTTGTGCCACTGGTACTTCAGTCAACACAACAGCTTGCTGTAAAGAGTATGCTACACATAGAGAGGGTTTATTGCTCTTTTTTAATCTTAGAAATCCAGCAGTGATGATAAAGGTATCTGTGACATTTGCAATTTTCTATGCACCAGCCCACTCCATTTTATTCCTTAGTGCCACTTACATGGTACAGTAAGCCTGTACCATTGAGAATAATTACAGTCTGCATAAAATGAACAGTGTAATACGAACACAGCTTCCTGTAATTGCCTTTTCATTATTTGCTAACAGTGAGCTACTCAGTCATAAGGAAAAAAAATTGCATAGTAATTGACTGACGATAGGAAGCTGAAACAATTTCCACAAATATGATAATTTTCATGTAGCCATAAAGCTTTCTCCCCCCAAACCCCCTCCCCATTTTGAAGGAGGTTAAACCATTTATACTGTAATGTAAAACTACAATTGCCAGGATTGAAAGAAAATCGTACTATTAACATTTGCATCTGTTTAGGCTGGAACATCCCATTAGCAGTATTAGAAGTAGACCAAAGTTATTTTCCATTTTAGTAACTGTGTAGCCTCTGACCTAAATCGGATTTTGAGCTTTGTTTGTTGCAGAAGCTATGTCATGGAAACCTGTTAGCTGTGGGCTAATTATTTTAACCTCTATTTAGTTAACCCTAGAAAATGTAGGATACTAACATGGGGGAAGCTATGCTTTTAGCACAAACAGATTTTCTGAATTAAGTGCACTGTCTTTGCCAGAAGCTTTATCATTTAGATTTGTAACAAACCCTACTTTTGTTCTTGTCTTGAGTTTTGCTAGATTACTGTTCTGCTGATTAATAGATCTTTATTTATTTAGCTTGCAGCCTTCCTTTTTTATAGTTATGATTGTGCATCATAATTACCAAATAGAGCAAAACCCAAATCAAATTAGTATTTCACGAACCAGATCAACCTGATTGGTATGAATACCTGCAATACAAACCTCTTAACATTTAACAGTAGAAGCCACTTACTGTGCTTGAAGGATTTGTTTGTATTTTCTCGGTATGATGATTGCTTTTCTGTAATTAGTTCCATGGGGACAGTACATTCTAACAGTTAAGGAATAATTACAGCCACTGAAATATTAAACTGCCTAATACAACCTTTTGTTGAGAATTCACTGAGGTTTAATTTTATGCAACAAGTAAGCCAGAGTTTTCATTTTGTATCATGATAATAGTGGGCATGCTTTTCAAACGCAAAGAAGAGAATTTTGTACAGAGATAAATGGACTCTAATATGATAATGTTTCAGAACACCAAAGCATATTCAAGGCCAGCAGGTTTATTAAAATATATCCTTTATTTATTTTCATGTACAGTACATCTTGAACGTCTGCACGTTAGATATTGAGAATGAACTGAAGAGTGTAATTTTCTATCTTCACTTAACAAAATAAAAATGAAACTCCTTCTAAGACTTTATATTCCTGCAGAACCATATTATTTGTACACTGTATTTCTTTTGATCATAATTTGCAATGTTTAACATAAAATAATATTTTTCTGTTCATGGAGTATGCATTCAGTTAAGGCAAACTGTTATTTACAATGCATTTCTAAATCATTATAAGACTTCCAAAAGTGTTACATTTTAATAGTATTTCGAATATTAACAAGATATTAATGTGGGTGAAAATATGAATACCTAATACAATTTTATTTGAAATTCCTATATGCTTATGATGAGAATTATATTGGAGTGGTTTGCTTCCTGCGAAACCAAATGCTTAGAATGATAAAACATTTAATTTAAATATTTGTAATTTTATTTTCCAACATACTTTAACACACAGGAAGATAATTTATATGACAGGTAGCCCAGTGTAAGGTCACTGTGCAGGGGTGATGGTAATCACAACGAGTTAAAAGCCCTAGGAACTAAGAGATAGATCCAGTGGTGATGTTAATATAACCATTGTGTTTTCTATGGCCTTTCTCTTTTCAGCAGGGTGTCCCTAATCTCACAGATAAGGCTACTGAATTGGAAACTGTGGAATAAAGACTTTATTCCATGTGAGGAGGACTTGATAATTTTAAGTGACAAAATTACGAAGGTCATCTTCACTCATGGAATAAATTCTGTACTATACAGTTTACCATTGAGAAGCCTGCTTATATCATGAATAAGTAATAAAAGATGATAATTGTAACTTTCTAAAAGTAATAATGGGAATAATTATTATACAGAAGATGCATTTAAACTCTAATAGATTAAATTAGTTACCTGTTCCTATAGAATTTCTATGATTCTGTAAGAACAGAAGAGTGGGACTAATTGGATAGCTCTTCAAAGAGCCGGCACAGACACAATGGATTGAATGGCCTCCTTCTGCACTGTATGAATTCTATAATTCTATAATTCACACAGCGATTGTAGCCATCTCTAAGATCTCTTTAGCAGGGTAATAATTAACTCCAAAGCCAGTTTTGGTCTAAAATGAAACATACAGCTCAAACCTAATTCAGTTCAGAAATACAGTATGAATGATATAAAAACAAAAAAATATGATTACGATCACACTTTGGCTGCAGCATCAGATTAAAAGCAACAGCTTTGAAATTACTATTGGTAATATTAGCGGTTGTTTATATGACGCATTTATATGACATTTTCCTCGCACTATTTTAGCAATGGCATTTACCATTTAAACTACATCCAGTTAATGCCTGTGTTAAAGTGCCAGACAGGGAAATATATGAATGTGTGAAATATTTGTCCACTAATATTACCAACAGTAGCTTTTAGGCTTTAATTACAGGAGACTAGGTGGTACAGTGGGTTTTCTCGGTGAAAAGGAGAAGTTGTGTATTTCTAACAACATTTCAGTTTGTGTATTTTTGAATATGAATAAAAGGAAAATGGATGGTAAATTTGAGTCGATTTTCCACTAAACACTAAAAGGTATTAATTTCATTATTTACTATCAAAAACAAATCAAATCAGAGCAAGAGAGAAAAGACAAATTCGGCTCCATAACACCCGTTGTTTGGGCGCGATGGGTGCCATTTTGATGCGGCCGTGCCAGATGCCATCTTGGGTAGGGCATTAGCACGGGTGTAGGTGCGTGCACCGGAAGAATATAGAGTAGGCAGATCGTGACTTTCGTTCAGCAGAAGGAAGGAGCCCCCCCCCCCCCCCCCCCACCAGTGCAAATTCCAGGCCAATGTTTTATAAGGTAAGATTTGGAAGTACTTACAATCGACCTGAAGACTGGCCATTTAAAGTGGATATTGACTGCAAGACTGAGCCATCTTCCAACAACTTTGCAAGATTTGCAAAAATTGCTAACTAAATTTTGCTACTTGAAAACAAAAATAATGTTATTAAAGTAAGCATGCAAAGAATAAAAAAAGAATGTGTGTGTGTGTGGTCACTGTTATAAATGTAAGAATTTATCATTCCAGAGATAAGTCTATCTAAGGAAAACAGTATTGTTTTGCAGAAACCAATTATTAATTAAAACAATTAATGCAATGTTTGCAAAAATCTATTACAAACTTGCAAACTAGTGGTGCCAAAGTCAGAGAATCTCCCTCCCCCTTGCCCCTCCTCTCCAACTGCTGATAGATTCCAGGAATCCACCACTAACCCAATCTCCACATTCCAGCCCCGCCTCCGGTTCTGCCAAACCCAAGGTTCCTCCTCCATAGTGCTGCTAAACCACAGGACAACCCTCATCCCCATGCTGCCAAATGTCAGTACAGAGTACTTCCACCCCAATGCTGCCAAATCCCAGAATCATACCTCAGCACTGCCTTTCCCAAGACTGCTTTCCAGTGCTGTTAAACTCCTTGATTGCCCAGATCTACCTCTAACCCTAGTAATAATCAAATAATGAATTTACAGTTTACCCAAAATAATGAACAGTGGCAGAATTGAATCTCAAAGACACCGCTAAAAATCCCAGAATACCTAATTAGTTGTTTGTTTATTGCATGGCATAACACTTCAGTTATTATGAAACAATGTATCTTCTGACTGACTGTGAGCAGCACCACAGGAGATCTGTTTAAGACAGTATAAATATAACGGTTAATAAAGATGACTGAAATTATGGGATAACTGAGAAGTTTTTTTCTTCTAGCATCCAGAGTGTTCCCAATACTTCCAGTTTCAAACATCTTTATGAAAATAGCTATAAACTATTGTAAGATTTCAGTGAACTGCTTTTGACACACACTAGATTAGCTCCCAAAAGAAGCCTGGATCAGTTCTCAAAGTGTTGCAGGGATTATTTTCATCTTCTAGTGCATCATATCTAAAAGATTAATAACTGATGCTAATTCTGCCTGAGTGACAATGTGTTAATAGTACTAAAATTTTATGGGTCTTTTAGCAGCCATTTCTGAAGGGGCAAGGGATTAAAAAGGGAGAGATGGAATAGAAGCTCCATTGCAGGTTTGAGACCACAGCTAACCAGTTCTGTCACTTGCAGTGCCAGCTTATTGGTGCACCTTAGCAACAGATGTCTTTCTAGAAGATGGCACAGCTCTTCCTTTTACTCTGCTGACCCAAACCCTATGAATACACTTCTCCGCAGCCATTGCCAACTAGCTGCAACATTTCTTATAAATGTGGTGGATGGTATGTTGGTGAGTGCAGCCAATTAGGCTTTGATCACCCTAGCATGTCTTTCATACTTTACCATGTAAAGCATGACCTACTGTGATTGGAATGCATCTGGAGAATCACCTAGCATAATGGATAGTCAGGCTTTCACATATACTTGCGCCATCAAGCCTGGCGTTACAACTTGCTTTGAGAGTTGGAGCCTCTGCCTGAACTAATTATATGCCAAAGAAATGTATGGTCCCTTCTGTATGCAGACCTGGGTGTGCAGGTACTGACGGGTGGTCATGGAGCAACTCTCGTGCAGTACCTCTTTGGGAGTCACCTTCTTCCAGCACTGGGAAACCAATTATGGCAGTAATTCTGCTGTGGCCAAAAAAATTAAACAATTGGTACCAAGGCTCAGAGCCTAAGTGCCAAGTGAGAGAAAAAAGGTGAGAAATGGCCTCAGAGCTGAAAATAATTCTCTTCCTGTCCCTTTAGTTCAGTTATCTTTGCTGCTCAATGCCCAGCAACCCTGGACAAAGCTAAGTTGCTGTATTACTACTGTTAAGGCTGAAAAGGATGCGGGAGGCGTCGGAATGGCACTCCTGTACGATTTATATATGAACAAACTCCTGTTTTCCAGCACTCTGGAAATGTGCATCAAGTGCAAATGGGGCATGGACCCAGCATTCTGGGTCTCTACTTTTTCTTAATCCTGAAGTCCTAAAATTGGTTCATATAGAATGAAGTCTTCTATGAGGCATTAGAATGAGAAAAATTGGCCTATATTGTCCTTTGTCTTTTTCTGACACGTTTTATATTCGCAATCACTAGTGAAACGCGTTTGGACAGTCTGAATCGAATTATTAGTTACACTATAGCTAGGCATTGAGCAGCAAAGATAACTGAACTAAAGGGACAAGAAGTGGATTATTTTCAGCTGAGTCCATTTCTCACCTTATAACACTCCTGTGAAGCGCCTTGGGATGTTTTACTACATTAAAGGCATTATATAAACACAAGTTGTTGTTGTAGATGGCATGATTCCACAGTAAAAATGAATTGAAATCTCATACTAGCACATTAAGGAGTGCTCTTTTGAGGTTGTGATTAAGGAACATTTATGGGGCAGCGTGGAGAGAGCTTTATTCTGCTTCGAACCTGACCAGGGAATGTTGATCCTGACACTGGATACAAAAAAGGAATAAACATTATTCTCCAGCACTACCTCACGATGATGAACACAACATTCATTATTTGTTGATGATCGTTAAAAACCTCATGGAAGGAGGGGTATTACAGAACAGAAACAGGCCATTTGAATCTTCTGCACCAATTTTTTCTTTCTCCACAGGAGCCACCTAGTCCAATACCACTCTCTTGCTCACTTCCCAAAGCATTTAATATACCTCTTTTTCAAGAAACATTGCAACAGCCTTTTAAAATTATTTATAGATTCTGCTTCAATGCAATTTCACGTTTCAAAAAGAAAATATTCTTTTAAAAATATATTATGGCCTTTTAATGTTTCTAATGTCAGCTGTGGCTCAGAAGGTACACACTCGCCTGAGTCAGAAGGTTGTGTCCACTCCAGGGACTTGAGCACATAAAAATAGGCTGACACTCCAGTGCAGTGTTGAGGGAGTGCTGCGCTGTCGGAGGTGCTGTCTTTCGGATGAAACCTTAAACCGAGGCTTCGTTTGCTCTCCCAGGTGGACGTAAAAGACCCCATGGCACTATTTTGAAGAAGCAGGAGAGTTATCCCTGGTGTACTGGCCAATATTTATCCCTCAATCAACATAACAAAAACAGATTATCTGGTCATTATCACATTGCTGTTTGTGGGAGCTTGCTGTGCGCAAATTGGCTGCCGCGTTTCCTACATTACAACAGTGACTACACGCCAAAAGTACTTAATTGGCTGCAAAGCGCTTTGAGACGTCCGGTGATCGTGAAAGGTACTATATAAATGCAAGTCTTCTTTTAATATTGTTTAATATTAAAGTTAATTTTGAAGAATGTTTGATTCGATTTTTAATCAACAATCCAGAATTATCACTGGAAATATACAAATAATGGAAGGTGATATCAAACAATTGATGTTAATTCCTTTGTGTGGGGACTTTTAATTTTTTAATTAAGTCATGTTATTCAGGTGCAGATACTTTTAGAATATACTGTAGCAAATTTGTTATGTAAATCCTTTAGTTAATTTAGAATAACTGCTAAATACATGTTAAAAGAAGTTGTTTTTTAATATGTATGGAGGCATTCTGACCATGTGTGTATATTGCACAGGTTTGGATCACCTTTTTTTTGCAGATAGTTTTTTTTAATGGTAACATAGCAGAGATTTAGCTAACCTTATGTGATCACTATCTTAGCAAACCGTGCTGTAAGTGCATGTGTCAGGATTGAAAACAGTATTAGACTTGGGTGTGAAGACCCCTGTGGTAAAATAGCCTGCCAACACTCACTGTCGAGGCTTACACATGAATAAATGGCAGCATTTGTAATGAGGATGAATGACACCTGTGGATGTGTATCCCAGCAGGAAGACAGTACTTTCAGGAGAGGAGGAGAAGGGACAGAATTAGCAAGAGATAAAAAGGACTTTGTTCTTTTCTTTAAAAAAAAGGTGTCCAAATCTATTTGAATAAAAGGGTATTGAACTTAATGCATTTCTTTGATTTTCTGCAGGAAAACTGCAAAACAGAACTGAAAATGTGTGATGCATGGCAGGACCTGAACTGTGACATAGCCTCTCTGAGGAGTGAAACAAACTCTCTTCTAAGTGAAGTTTCTGCATCTCTGTCTGTAAAGGTAACTATTTCACGATTTAATGATGAATTTTTGCAATGATTACATCAAAGCTTGATCTGGACGGCACAAAGGCATATAATTCTGCATTGGAAGGTATAGCCAACCTTATAAAGGGCAATAGCAGGATGTGTCTAGAAATTCTGCTGACCATGTTTGCACTGGCCTTGAAATTCCTTAGGTCGCAATCTTGACAGTTACACTGGAATTGTGCTGGATGCCGTTCCCCACCCTGGCGTTTGTGGGGTCCCTGGGCGTGCATCTCATCTGTATGGGTCAGGCGGGCACTCTGGCACTCGCCTGCCCATAAACTTCTAGAATCTCTGGCATTTACTTGCCTGTTGCGTCTGGATGGTGGTACTGTCCAGGTCTTCCCAAGTCACCCCCCCCCCCTCAACCTCCTCCCTCACCCACAACCCCCTCCCAATTCTGTTAATGATCCTACTTTCCACCTGGGCAAGGTGACCAATCTGCACTTAGATTTTTTTGGAAAAAAAAGAAATTCTTTGGGATGCAAGTCACTTGCCACACCTGCACCCCACCGGCCATGCATGTCAATAAGGCTCTACTCATTCAGTGTACTAGTTACCATACAAACATTATGTCCCACAAGAGCCTGAAGAGGGGGAACCTCTCCACCCATTGCTCTATCTCTTTGCAAACATCTGCCCAGTAAGGGGTGGATTGAGATTCTGCCGATTTACGAGGCAGCCAGGAACCTCCTGGAAATGGCGGAGACCTGGCGCAACCAAATAGTATTGTTCAGAATGTGAATACAAATAGCTGAGCACCATATTATTTGATTTGTGCCATGTAATTTTCAGTTTTTATAGGATTTATATGGGACACTTTGTATTTCTCTATTTTTTACACTTGTGGTTAATTATATCTTTCAGTTTTATTTTTCTGAATGTTTAATCCTGTTAATGTCAACTCCTTTGCCTTTTACACAAGCTTACTTGCAATTGCTTCACCTTATAATTTGCACTGAAGACAATCTTATTTGTAAATTATTACTTACCTTCACTATTGGCTTCTAAAGCTATTCAGGCAGAAAGATGTTTTAGATATCAAACACAACTTATCTGTTTTTAAAAGTGTGTTGCTGATATTTTATATGTAATTTTCTCTTGCAGTGATAAAATGACAAGTTGCAATAATTATTTTTCAATTAGTTGATTGATACCAAAATTCTATAATTTTCAAAGCTTGCATTAGCAATAGCTGACCATCGTTTAATCTATGGATTCAGTCAACTTAGTTGCTGGTTGTTCAGTGAGTTTCTTCCAGGCTATCTATATTTTTGTATAAATAAATAACATGCAAGTGACATTTAATACAAAATTCTCATATCAGGCAGCTGGAGGTACAATTTTGCTTTGGGACTGAACTGGAATAAACCAGTCATCTAAGTCACTGCCCATCACCTAGAAATACATTTGAATTAATTTCACGGATGGTTGCCGAGTGCTCGCACCAAATGTTCCATTCCCCAGCAATGTCAGTCCTTAAGTTAAGGAGTAGACATTTTTTTTAACTTCCTCACCTTGCCAATGCTGTGGTTACTCTGAGCCTTGCCCTTTGTGTGCTCAACATACAACTCTAGCTCACTGATCCCTTCTTACCCGTCACTGAGCGTCCATCTTGTTTACACATCATATTAACTTTTACCTCCCTTTCTTTGCTGGGTTTCCTGTTTATCCAGGTTTCTCTGTTAGGTTGCCATGTCTCGGTTTTAGCCATCTATGTTTATCAATGCTCAACAGTCCTATCCCTCAAAAAAAAAGGAAGAAGTGGGCTAGTGAAAAGTTAGAAAAATGGCTGCGTGTAAGCTCAGAACAAGTTCAAGTAAGGAATTTCTGGCTTCCAATCCATAAATTCTAGTATCTACACCAGTTGATCTCCCATGGCATTAGTGATGTAGAAAAATAAAAATAAAATGTGCCTCTTTCTCTGCTGCATGTTGTGTTCTGTTCTCATCAATGCTGCCTGTTATTGCATCTGTTTTAAAATTTTCTATTTTACTCTTCAATTCTATTTTATGAACTGCTATTATGTGGTGTATCCCACTTGAAAGCTTGCTGTGTGTCGATATATGTTACTGTCTGGATGCTAGTTGGATATTTTCCTCAATGAGGAGAGTGCACATGTGTAGAGGTATGGAAGGTCGATCTTGATCTGACATGCACGATCAAGGCAAATTTGAAAAGCAGGAGTTAACAACAAACATATAGAAGAAAAGTGAACATGTTAGATCAAAAGAGTGCAATGGAGTACAGACAAAAATGGCAGACACATTTTTTTTCAATGCAAGGTCAAAAGGTTGCACACTTGTGGAGAATAGGGTCCAGGCTATGTGAGGTAAGGGCTGACTGTAAGACAAAACAATGTGTAACAAAATACAACTGAAGCTGCAGGCAAAGAGAGAGTGGATCCTGGTAGATCTCTGAAAAGAAACAGTAGTCTATGAATGAGCAACATCATACAGACAACTATATGGGTAAGTTTAATGATTTTAGAGGCATTAATTAACTTTTATGTGTTTGTTATGTTATGGATGTTATGTGGCTATAAATTCAGAGCTAAAAATAATGGTTGAAACAATTTTGAAAAATTAAATCAGCCATGTGATTGCTTGAAATTGCAAACATTCAAGTGGTTTCTTGACAGTGGGATCTTTGCTAATCTATCTTCCTCTGAATTATTATAGGTAACTTCCTTTTTTGAGCCAATGAGAAGGTGACATTTTGCTTTTTTTCCCACAGAGATTTATTGTGCGAACCTACACATTTAATGTGTGGCATGCCATATGCAAAACCTTTCATTATGTATAGATGTTTCACACAAAGAGCAAAAGCTGCTGCACTCTCCATCAAGCAGGTCATGAGATTTTGTTCAAGATCATTAATGAGGAACTCGTGCATCATTCCACAACTGGAGTCTCATGGAAAAGTGAGATCTTGCATTTATGAAACGGAAAATTGTGAAATATCACTTCGGCCGTGAGAGAAGTGAATACCACAGAGGAGTTTTCTATTTCAAAACATGGGTAAAGTTGCCATATGCAGGTGGAACAGGTGGAAGAAAAAAGGACAGTCCAGGAACACAGAGGGTATAGTACAACCCATAACTGGTTCTACCCCAGACTGCCATAACAGCAGTGCATGACGAGATTCAGGCACACTGGGGAGGCAGTGACACAGATATGTCATCTGTTCCAGCAAGGACACCGGTCATCCCTGAACTGTCAGTGGCCATGAAGGTCACCAATGGCCCTGAACATTTATACTACATGATTATCAAACTTCTCAAAAACTGATGGTGGTTAAGTGGCTCGTTAGCAGTTTTAAAAGGCATTAAAAGAGGATATTGCAGGTCCACTGCGATTGGTTGCTAATTTTCTGCGCAGCTAACCCAATTGCATTCTCACAAATTGTCTGTTTAAAAGTCATTAATTCCTGTGACTTTAATAACATTTTGTTAAAATAGTCAGAAACTATTTACTTCCCTTGGTTTTTCAACTCTTGTGTATCTTTTTTTAACTTCACATTCACCATTTGGGCTGTTTCTAATCATTTGCACTTGGTACCATATTCTGTATTCCTAAAGAGAGGGAAGATAAAGTAAATTAGCATGAAATATAAAAACAGATAGTAAGAGTTTCTACAAGTACATAAAAAGGAAAAGAGTGGCTAAAGTAAATGTTGGTCCCGTAGAGGATGAGACTGGGGAATTAATAACGGAGAACAGGGAAATGGCAGGGACGTTGAACAAATATTTTGTATCGGTCTTCACGGTAGAAGACACTAAAAACATCCCAATAGTGGATAATCAAGGGGCTTTAGGGAGGGAGGAATCACTACATTACAATTACTATCACTAAGTAAGTAGTACTCGGTAAAATAATGGGACTAAAGGTGGACAAGTCCCCTGGACCTGATAGCTTACATCCTAGGGTCTGAAAATAAGTGGCTGCAGAGACAGTGGATGCATTGGTTGTGATCTATCAAAATTCCCTGGATTCTGGGGTGGTCCCAGCGGATTGGAAAAACCCCAAATGTAACTCCCCTGTTTAAAAAAGGAGGCAGACAAAAAGTAGGAAACTATAGACCAGTTAGCCTAACATCTGTCATTGGGAAAATGCTGGAGTCCATTATTAAGGAAGCAGAAGCAGGGCATTTGGAAAAGCATAACTTAATGAAGCAGAGTCAGTATGGTTTTATGAAAGGGAAATCATGTTTGACAAATTTGCTGGAATTCTTTGAGGATGTAACGAGCAGGGTGGATAAGGGGGAACCAATGGATGTGGTATATTTGGATTTCCAGAAGGCATTCGATAAGATGCCACATAAAAGGTTACTGCATAAGATAAAAGTTCACTGGGTTGGGGGTAATATATTAGCATGGATAGAGGATTGGCTAACTAACAGAAAACAAAGAGTCGGGATAAATGGGTCATTTTCTGGTTGGCAAACAGTAACTGGTGGGGTGCCGCAGGGATTGGTGCTGGGGCCTCAACTATTTACAATCTATATTAATGACTTGGATGAAGGGACCGAGTGTAATGTTGCCAAGTTTGCTGATGATACAAAGATAGGTGGGAAAGCAAATTGTGAGGAGGACACTGTTGTGTATGCAATAACTCAATAGACTGAATACTGTAAAGTCCAAACAGGTACAAACCTATCTCTACTTTATTAGGGCCTGAAGTGATTACAATACAAGATGGCTGGCCTTTTATACCTGGGCCGCACACACATGCGCACAGCCCAATGATCTCCAACAGTGGCACCACCTGGTGGCTAGTAATCCAAGCATACGTGCATGACAATATCCCCCTTTAAGATATTAGTAACGGTCTTTTTACAAATTGAGATGGTCCGGGGCGTTCCGTTCCCGAGTTGATCGTCTCAGTTCAACTCCAGCCTTGGGCGAGCGTTCTGAGTCTGTTATGACTGGGGGCTGGGTAGCCGATCTGATGGGAGTGGCAATGACTACGTCAGGGATTGAAAGTCCAGATTCATTGATGACAGCGGAGTCCTCTGATGACTGAGGGTAGGTTGGTTGGTCACTGATTGTGTCTTCCTCAGACTGTTCCGGTTCATCCGTGTGCCGCAGCTTTATCTGAGCGACATGTTTCCTGCATGTCTGCCCATTCTTAAGCTTAACGATAAACACTCTGTTACCCTCCTTGGCCGTAACAGTACCGGCGATCCATTTGGGACCTTGACCATAATTTAGTACATACACAGGATCATTGATAGAAATGTCGCATGACACAATAGCGCAATCATGATACCCTTGCTGATTTTGACATCTGTATTCGACATGATTATTCAAGTCAGGGTGGACAAGAGAGAGCCTGGTATTGAGACCTCTCCATCAATAGTTCAGCAGGGGAGACCCCAGTAAGCATATGGAATCTTGCCCTGTAACTAAGCAATATGCGTGACAAGCGAGTTTGCAGTGAACCTTGAGTTACACGTTTCATACTCTGCTTGATGGTTTCGATCACATGCTCTGCTTGTCCATTGGATGCGGGTTTGAATGGTGCTGGCCTCACATGTTTGATACCATTGAGTTTCATGAACTCTTGAAACTTCATACTGGTGAAGCAAGATCCATTGTCGCTTACAACAATGTCAGGCAGATCATGCGTAGCAAACATGACACGAAGGCTCTCAATGGTAGCTGTGGATGTGCTGGATGACATGATTGTACACTCTATCGACTTGGAATAAGCATCCACCACAACTAAAAACATCTTTCCCAGGAAGGGACCTGCAAAGTCGATGTGGATCCTGGACCATGGTTTCAATAGACCACAACCATAGACTCAATGGCAATTCCATTGGTGCTTTACTAAGCTGCATGCAAGTGTTGCACTGACGCACACATGATTCCAGATCAGAGTCAATTCCAGGCCACCTACATGAGATCTGGCAATGACTTTCATCATGACAATACCGGAATGCGTGCTATGTAGATCATGCACAAATTTCTCTCTGCCTTACTTGGGCATAACAACACGATTACCCCACAGTATACAATCTGATTGAATGGATAGTTCGTCTCCTCACACATTTGCTTGGGTATGGCAGACCAATCACCACTAAGGATACAATGTTTCACAACTGATAATATCGGGTCCTGGCTGATCCAGGTCTTAACTTGTTGGGCCGTGACAGGGGTTCCTTCACTTTCAAAAGCATCCATGACTATACAGTAGATCTGCCGGTTGTGGCGTTTTCACCTCCGGTGTTGGCAAAGGCAGACGGCTCAATGTATCGGCAGAATTCTCAGTGTCAGGTCTATGACGAATGACATAATCATAGGCAGATAATGTCAGCGCCCACCTCTGGATGCGGGACGATGCATTGGTATTGATACCTTTGTTTTCCGAAAACAATGAAACTTTTTGAAGCATATGAAACAGGTTATAATTTGCCTGACTCATTAGCTTGTTGGAACAAGCAACCAACTCCATATGACAAAGCATCACAGGCCAATACTGGACGCTTACATGGATCATAATGTACCAGCAGCTTGTTAGAGCAAAGCAGATTAGTAGCTTTCTCAAAAGCTCTATCTTGAAATGCACCCCAAACCCAGTTGTCGCCTTAGCAGCATGTACAGTGGCTCTAATAAGGTGCTCAATCTAGGTAAGAAATTACCGAAGTAGTTGAGTAGACCAAGGAACGAACGCAGCTCCGTCACATTGAGGATTGGGTGCATTCTTGATTTTCGAGTCCGTACGCCTGATACTGTCAGCAGCAATTTTCTTCCCCAGGAATTCGACTTCCGGTGCCATGAAGACACACTTTGAACGTTTCAGTCTGAGTCCCATTTTGTCCAGACAATGTAGAACCTCTTTCAGGTTGTTCAGATGTTCGGCAGAGTCACGACCTGTGACCAGTATGTCATCTTGGTTCTGGGGACAGACTTCAGTCGACTCTCCATGTTCCTCTGAAATATGGCTGCAGCTGAGCGAATTCCAAAAGGGCACCTGTTGTAGATGAGTGTTGATACACACATAAGTTTATTCGACGTGTCGACCAGCTCCTGTGTCATGTAGGCTGACGTCAGATCCAGTTTTGTGAACGACTTCCCCCCCCCCCCAGTGAGAGTTGCAAACAGGTCAGCAGCCTTCGGTAACAGGTATTGATCCTGTTTCGAAACTCGGTTGATCGAAGCCTTGTAGTCTCCACAAATCCTGACAGCGCCATCACTTTTTAAACACGGGAACAATATGATCCCTTCTCACTAGAGTTTGTCCAGTTCGATTTCGACCTTCTCCCTCATCATGTACGGAACGGCCCGAGCTTTATGATGGACGGGTCTTGCATCCGAGTCCACGTGGATCTGCACCTCGGCTCCCGTGAAATTACCGATGCCTGGTTCAAACAGTGAAGGGAACTTGCTCAGCACTTGAGCACATGGAGTATCCGACGACGACGACGACGACAACGCTTTGATCTCATTCCAGTTCCATTTGATTTTTTCAAACCAGCTCCTGTCGAACAGCGTTGGACCATTGCCTGGAACAATCCATAATGGTAAATCGTGAACCGCACCGTCATACGACACCTTGATTACTGCACTGCCAATCACCATTATGAGTTCTTTAGTGTGCGTACGCAACTTGACATTGACTGGACTCAGCTTCGCCTTAAAGCCTTAGTATCCCACAGCCTGTCGAATATCCTCTGGCTCATTATTGATTGACTCGCACCTGTGTTCAATTCCAGCGATACTGGCTCACCCTTAAGTTTTACATTAATCATTATCGGTTGGTGGCTAGTAAACCCAAGCATACATACGTGACAGACACAAAAAATCTGCAAAGGGATATAGACAGGCTAAGTGAGTGGGCAAAAATTTTGCAGGTGGAGTATAATGTGGGAAAATGTGAGGTTATCCACTTTGGCAGAGACGTTGAAATACAAAAATAGAAAAGCAAATTACAATTTAAATGGAGAAAAATTGCAAAGTGCTGCAGTACAGGGGGACCTGGGGGTCCTTGTGCATGAAACACAAAAAGTGAGTATGCAGATACAGCAAGTAATCAGGAAGGCAAATGGAATGTTGGCCTTTATTGCAAGGGGAATAGAGTATAAAAGCAGAGAAATGGTGGTGCAGGCTCGAGGGGCCAGGTAGCCTACTCCTGCTCCTATTTCTTATGTTCTTATGTGCACTGTGCTATGTGTAAAATTTATGTAACTTCTCCCAAACTTCTCTTTCAGCTCTTGTAGCTGTTTAACTTTTGATGTCTTTTGCCATAATTTTTTATGTTCGCATAACCAGTGTTGCATTAAGTGGTTGTAAGTTGAGAAGTACTCTGCCATGGAATTTAGTATTCCCTAGTTAGCTCTTTTGTTTAGCTGATAGGTCATTCATAATAAGGTTTTTGGAAATCTTAGTTCAGAAAGGGATTTACACTATATTTAAGCTCCTCTGAAGCTTGAATTTCCCTCAAGAAATGTTTAGCTATCCATACATCTAATTTTTCTACTATGTTTCTACATAGTATTAATAACATAGCTAATGGTAGCTGCTTAAAATTAAGAGGAATCCTACCAAGAGTCTGGTTTCCAGAACCATAACTTTGTTTTGAAGGAAAAAAAGGATTTGGAAGTTTCATTACTCCTTTTATGTATGTCCTAACCAGTGGATCGTGTATTTAATTGAGCAAAATATTTTTTTATTCCTTACGTACTTAATTCTACCCACCATAGTGGATTCAGTTATCTATGAGAATCAGAAACCAGGGGTTCTTGAAATTCCAATCTTAGACAGTAACTAGTTACAGGCCAATTAGTAATCCACCAGTAACTCTGGTTTAAACACCTTTAGCTATTTTGCATTTGATACTTCAATTTGACTAAGAGGAACTGAACCATTCTTTGAGATTTCCAAGTTAGTGTTTCATATACTGTGATTTTCTTCAGGCCTTGAAATTAAGCTTTGTTTTTGCAGGCATTTAGGTGGGATACTTACCTTAATCCTCTTATGTTTGTGTGCCTGGAAGTCAGACTGTTTGCATGGCTTAGGATTTAATGATTCTGACATTGCTGGAATTTTGAGGTCAGGCTAACCTTTTTTGTTGAATCTATACAATTGCATTTTTTACATTTTGTGTTGGCACGTATAGGCTTTTCAGTTTAAATCTAAAATGGTATTGGGTAAACAATACACACTAAAAAATGGTGTAACGCCTGTGTGTTGCTCCAACAGTTTCTTTTGATTAACTAAATTGTTCAGTTTAAAGCACTATGAAGAATTTTCTCAGCACACAGCTGTAAGAGTATTTCTTTCAGAAAAGTTTTCTGTGTAGTAATTGCCTCTTCAATTAAAAAAACACATGGCAGCTTACCTAATGGAGGCCCCGAAATTCCACGTCGTTTTCAGCATTTCTTTTAGTGTAAAATTGGGGCAAGTACTCCTCCTGGGCAGCAAAGTGTGGGGCTTTTTCCCCCAGCTTTCCACACGAAAGTCGATCCCCCGAGTTTCCGATCACTATGATCGACCGCCAAGTCCATAGCCACCTAATTATAATATTTGATACAAGGGCCAATGGTGCTGCAGCCCGAAGTTTCCTTGAATTATGCTTGTGATGCATTAGGGATAAGTTAGAATGTGAAATATAAGGTGCAGCTGTTGCCAGGATCAGCCGTGACTGGTGGAAGTTGAAGGTTTTTGAGGCTGAAAGTAGCTGAAGGTTTGAGTAGCAATTACTGCAGCTGGGAATGATATTTTGCAGCAATATTATTTCTTGCATGCAGCCTGCATATTCTAGGACTTGCTTCTGACTGTCTGTGGGAGCGTGAGATCACCAGGAAATGTTGATTCCCAACAACCCCCAAACCCCCCATCACTCTCACAAACATACGAGCGCTCACACTGAGGACATCTCAGGAGCAGGTATGGCATTCCCTAAAAGCATACCTTCATATGCCATTATCATGGAGGAGGAACAGGCGAGGAGAGAAGAATGGTGTTTGAGGCAATATTTAAAGAGGATGCACTGTGCCAGGTATTACCACCCTCTCTCCGCATAGAATATTCAGGCAACACACATCCTATGAGAACCTTAGTGAGGATATGTGTATTAGAAGAGAACGCTTCACCAAGTGGCAATAGGGGAGCACTGCCACCTATTGCATGAAGACCTGCAGCCACGTTCATCTGGCTTCACTGCTTTGTTTATGGCTATGAAGGTGACGTCTGCACCTAACTTTCATGGCACCCAGTTTTTTTCAAGCAGCCATGGGGATCTCTGTAACACAAGTCAGGCTGCAGTACAGGCATGTATTTGTCAGGTGACTGATACACTTTGCTAGGGAATTCATCGACTGTTGCACCATAAGAAAGCAGCAACAAGATATGGCCATCCAGTTTTATAGGATAGCTGGCTTTCCCGTGATTCAGGGCGAATCAGATGAAATCCACATTACTTTGAGCTCCAGCAGTCCACCATCCCATCTTTCTTAACAGAAGGGGCTTTCACTCTCTGAATGTAGAGATTGTGGGCCCGAAATTCAGTACCGCTGGAAAGTTGGTGCTCCCCCACCTTTTTGTGGCCATTAGCGCCAAAAAAGAATTGTGGTTGGGCCAACCCATATTCGGCTCCAAAAGTGAACAAATGGGTTCCAGCACTAATGAACCCTTCCAAAGTGGATTTTTCAGCGGTGTGGCTGTCTTAAGTTGAGCGTTATCATCACTGAGAAATTCAGCATGCATGTAAGGGTTTCAAACGAGCCAGATGCTCCCTAGCCTTTTTAAAGGCCAGGGTTTGCAGCAAGGCTCTGAGGGGGGAAGGAGTTTGGAAGGATGGCTGGTGTAAGAGGTGCAAGGAGAGCCAAGAGGTTCACTGATATGGAGCTGGAGACACTGATGGACGGTGTGGAGGACAGAAGAAGAATACTGTTTCCTGACATAGGGAGACCTGGCAGACCGCCAGTCCATAATGCATGGAGGGAGATTGCAGAGGAGATGTCTGCACCCAGCCCTTCCAGGGTGGCAATGGGTCGACGCCTCCTAGCTCTGGGGCGACAGCGATCCTCCTCCTCCTCCTCCTATGCACCTCCTCCTCCTCAGGTGGTACTGTTGGCTCGACCTCCAGCGGCTGTCCCCTCATGATGGCCAGGTTGTGCAGCATGCAGCAGACCACGATGATGATGGAGACCCGTTGAGGAGAGTACTGCAAGGCGCCACCAGGGCGGTTCAGGCACCAGAACCTCTGCTTAAGGATGTCTATGCACTGCTTGATTATGCACCTGGTTATGCACAATGAACATCATTGGATGGACGCTCTGGCACTGTCCTGGGGTCCCGCAGTGGAGTGAGCAGCCAAGTGTACAGGCGATATCCCTTGTCCCCAAGCAGCCAACCGCAATCCTGTTTCGGGCCATTGAAGACACCGGGCACATTAGTCTGGCACAGAATGAATGAATCATGGCTGCTGCCTCCCTTGCCCGTTGCCTATCTGCACGGTGCTGACAGCGACGCCTTCTTCTGTGTGCCGCCCTGCTTCTGAGCAGGTGTACCAGATGTCGCCCTCCCAACACTCCTCCCATCCTCAGGCTGAACCGTGTCAAGCAGGTCTCTGCAGCCCACAGGCCTCCACTAAAGAGTCAGACCTGAAAGTTGTACAAAAGTATGTGCAAACCTCTGAGCAGCACTCAGCAGGTTGAATGGAGCCAAAACAATTAATAAAACTATTAAAAGATAAATACAGTGGATGCTGTAATCTTAAATAAAAATACTCACATTAATAAAACTATTTCCCTACCAAAGGGCCCTGATCGCTGCAACACTCCAGCGGTGTCCCGTTCAAGCACCGACTCGAATACCTCGCAGGGGCACTGCTGGGAAAAGGTTTACCTTTTTGCAGCTGAAAATCTCTGACCTGATGGCTTTCCAGCAGCCTGCAAGCTGCTGAGCCCTCCACTGGAATGTCTCCTTTACAGCGGCTTCACTGCGCCGTTTCTGGCGGAAGTGCATACCGCTCAAATCCACCCCCAAGCTGAATATGACTCGGGGAGGGAAAATCATCCGACCGCAGTGGCTGATCAATTTTTTTCGGTCGCCCGCCCAAACTCCGCGGTGACCGTCCCTTTGGGGACGGTGAATTTTGGCCCTGTATGTCACAACATAAAACTTGATGGAAGTTGTCACGATGCAGTCATCCTCCAATATTAAGTCCTCCCTGAGATCTTCAAGGAAGGAAATCATACTGAAGGATGAAAAAGAAGGTCTGCACTTTCCTCCCATGATTAATGACCGCACTAAAGGTTGCCTGAACAGCAGCAGGGAAGTGCTACTGTGAGGCACATGGCTCTCTCAAAGTGGTCTTAAAGGGGTGATTTTGCTACATTGACAGGTCAGTAGGTATTCTGCAGTATGCTCCAGCTCATGTGTACCACATTATTATAGCTTGCTGTGCCCTGCACAACTTTGCTATTCAAAAAGGCCTGGATTTGGACATTCCAAAGCAGGTCATTGGGCCCAAGTTTCCACATGATTTGCGCCTGATTTTTAGGAGCAACTGGTGGAGAACGGACTATCTTAGAAATCGCAATTCTCCACATTTTTTTTTCTGCAGTTCTAGTCAGGTAGAACAGTTCTACTTTGGAACAGAATTTTTTCTTCAAAAGGGGGATTGTCCAGCCACTGACGCCTGATTTGAAAGTTTCCACAGTGAAAACGTACTCCAAACTAAAGTAGAATGGAGCAAGTGAAGATTTTTGTAGAACTGAAAAAACCTGTTCTACACATTAAAAAATCAGGCGCAGGTTACAAATTAGGCGTCCAGAATGAGGTGGGGGGGGAAGGGAAGTTATTAAATTCTATAATAAATCCTTATTTATACTTATACAAATATTATACAAATAAATCCAACCTGAATAAACATTTATAAGCAAAGAAAAGATTAAATAATCCATCTTTCTACCTGTGTGAAAGTGCTTCAGGCAGGCCTTTCTGGACCGAAGGCTGAACGGGCCGGCCCGAGACTTCAGGCAGGGCCCGTCCCCAGCACCAGATTTACAGGTAGGTGGTGTTGGGTTGAGTCGGGTCGGGAGGTTCGGTTCGGGTCGGGGGGGGGGGGGGAGGGAGAGAGAGAGGGGGGGAGGGAGGGAGAGAGAGAGAGAGGGAGAGAGAGGGGGGGAGGGAGGGAGAGAGAGAGAGAGAGGGGGGGGGAGGGAGAGAGAGGGGGGGAGGGAGAGAGAGAGAGAGAGAGAGAGAGAGGGGGGAGGGAGAGAAAGAGGGGGAGAGGGGGGGAGGTCAGGTCGGATCCAGTCCTGGAGCGGGAGTCGGGTCCGGTCCAGTGGGGGGGGGGGGGGTCGGGTCGGGGGGCGGGAGCGTGGGTCGGGTTGGGTCCAGTTGGGGGGGCGGGGAGCGGGAACAGGAGCGCGGGTCGGTCGGGTCAGTCGTGGGGGGGGGGGGGCGCGGGTGTCGGGTCTGGTCCGGAGGCGGGGGGGGGTGGGGAGCGGGTGTCGGGTCTGGTCGGGGGGGGAGCAGGAGCTGGCCGTGGGAGGAGCCTTATTCACGCAGCCCCAGTGAGGCCATTGGGCCAGGGCTAGGGGCTGCGTGCTTCGGGCCCCTCCCACACAGTTCGGCGCCTGGAGCTACTGCACTTGCGTGCCGACTGTAGCGCGCATGTGCAGAGGTCCCCGCACTGTTTTCAGTGCAGGGACTTGGCTCTGCCCCCCTACAGCTCGTGCTGGCTGCGCCGAGAGCCAGAGGACCTGCAAGTAGGTGGAGAATACCGAGGATTTTTTTAGGCGCACTTTGTGGCGCGAAAAACGGGCGCCCAGCTCGGAGGGGTGCCCGTTTTTTTTTCTTGTGGAAACTTGGGCCCATTGTAACTGCTTTGGAGAAGTATATGGAGGTGATGATTGGGATGACCATCACCCAGATCTTCGGTTCCTCATTAGTACTCGCCCATACATGCCCAACCAATAATAAGTCAACACCAAAATAAGTATACCCTTTCCTGTATGACACAAACCTCCATGAATAACAGAACAGAGAAAAAGTTCACTTTCTCCTTTAATAAAATAAACTCCAAATATGAACATAAATCAACCTACTCTTTCGTGACACCATGCATCCCCATGGTGTTTAAATGTGCCTTTCTTTTTCCTGTATGAACACTTCGAAGCATAAACTGAAGTCTAGTGGCATTAAAGTTTGGCTGTTCCTGTGCAACGAAAGGATCACGGGAATGAGCTGCCCTTCCTCTCATGGATAGGATTGTCAATTCTCCCAGGTTGTCCTGGGTCCTGAACTTTAGCTGGGGCTGGGAAGAGAGTGTGGGGGAGGGTTTTCGGATGGGAAACCCGGAAGTATGGGTTTCCCGGACATCCTGCAGAAATTAACTGCAGGACATCTTTAAATGTTTACAACAAGTGACCCTCCCAACAGCCAGCGAGATTGATAGGGTTGACTGCCTGTCGGGCAGGGAGCAGATGTCAGGTAAGTCTATTACCTGGGGGTGAGGGGGGGTCGGACATTGAGGTGGGGGTCTGCCATCATTAGGGGGGTGGGGGCTCGGATATTGTGGGGAGGAGGAGGTCGGACATCGGTGGGGGGAATCGGACATCACGAAGGGCAGGGGATAAATCGGACATTGCGGGGGTTGGGGGTCAGCCGATCGAGGGGTCCGATTGTGTGCAGATAAGCTTATTTGGTCTGGTGAACACAATCCTGCTCATCCTGGCCTACCAGTCCTTCTTGCCTCCGTTTACATGCCATGTTTGAGTCCTGACGATGAGTCATCTGCCTGGAGCCGCAGGTCGAGGTCATGAATGCCTGGCTCACAGAGATGGCCTTTTTCAGTGTGACTGTGGTATCCGCAGACAGTAGCTTATGAAGAAGGCCCTCATGGCCAATTCCAGTGACAAAGATATCCATCAGCGCTTCAGTGAGGTGGTCGCCGAAATCACATGGTGCCACCAGCCTCCTGAGGTCTGCAGCATACTTCGTAATTTCCTGGCATTCGAGTCATCGGTGGGTGTAAAACCGGTGTCTGGCTGTGAGGATGCTCTCTTTGGGCTTGAGTTGCTCTGAGAAGAGGATTGGTCTGGCCGCTGCCATCTGTTTCTTCAGCGCCTCACCTCGTGGTTTGGGCGCCATCTTTCCTCCATCCACGATTGGGGTAAAGGTAGCAAGGCTCTCTTAAAGGAGGCCTGCAACCCACCACACTTAAAGGGACAGTTCTACACTCTCAATCAATGTAATAGCAACTGTGAGTCAGATGTAAAATGTGTAATTGATGTGTACATGCAATAAACAAAGAAAAGGCGCACGATCGCGACTGGAGCTACAGGTATTTACAATGAGTAATGAAACGTTATGCGATGTAGGATTTCAACTGCATTCAGTCAATGCAGCGGGCAGACACCCAGCTGGAGCAGAGAGGTCCAGGGAGCTACCCAATGTCATAGCCTGCATCCCTGGGACCAGAGTTTTGCACCATGGAGTGTGGCCACAAGCAGCCAATACATACAAGCTGCAGAGCAAGCGATCTCAGGAGGGCAACAGCACCGGTATCGATACCTTGCCCCTGATCGGCTCCACCTCTCAGGCACCCGATGGCACCAACCGCCACAAGCCTGAAAGAGCAAACTGCTAAGGCGCAGCCCCCAGACCCTATCACCACCAAGGCCATACCCGGGAACGAAGGGTCACCCGCAACAGTTCTTCCAAATAGGACCGGGACCGAACAGGATCCCAAACCAAACAATACCCAGGCAAGCAATTCAGCAGTCCCCTGTACACTGCTAGACGACTGCTCCTCAGGGAGCAGCAGCGACCCAGGGCGCAAGGAAAGGACAGGGAGGTCACGGGCATCTGTGAACCTGCCCAATGCTAGGAGCAACGGCAAAAACCCCGATAGCAGGCAACTTGAACCAACCGGGTTCCCGCTGCCAGCACTGGGCACCGCACCACTACCAGACTACCTGTTCACCATCCAGCAGTTCTGGAACTAGCTTGTCCTTACGCACCTGTGCTGACACCCATACCGATTCCCAGTACGTATCAAGAATGTATCTCACCAGTCGAATTTATGTGCCTTACAACTGTACCACAGATGTACTGATGTAAATACAAATGTTTTTTTCTGGATTTGAATGTACATGAATGTAATGAGCCACCGGCATAATCTATATGTGGGGGAGGAGATGAGGGGGGGGGTGGCGGGAAGAGAATGGAGTGGTCATGGACACACAAACAGAAACCACTAGCACTCTACTGCATGAAACGCCATCCACTCACCCAAGATAGAAACGACCCGCCAAGGGTCAACCAGATAGAGCTAAGCCCAGAGCACAGTCAGTGCACAGGGGATTTGCACTAAAGGCTTGGGGGAGAGTGATGTCATGTATCCTACATGGTTACTGCTTGTACTATTACAAGGTGTGTCACCAGAGGGAGACTTGCAGGTTACCTGTACAGCTGTGCCTGGCCTAGTATAAAAGGCAGGCCACCAGGTGTGATCCTCATTCTGGAGTTATCAATAAAGGACTAAGGTCACTACAGTTCAAGTACAACACAATGCCTCGTGGAGTCATTAACAGGAAACAAGCTCCTGAAGGGAGCCTCTGCTGGCCACGTCTTTGGAGTTTGTATCCGAGCAGGCTCATGTCATCTCCAACATGCCCTAGTTTAGTGTGAGGGGTGAGGCAGAATTCTTGGCATGTACTGCTGTCTTGAGAGACAACAGTACCAGGCAGGTGGACTCCAACCGTCACCATTACACTGGGTCCTGGATCTGTGTCCCCACTGATCACCTAGTATAATAGCATCTATCAGTTGCTGAAAGCCTTGCGAGACAGTAGCATGCATTCCAGCAACCAGGATCTGAAGCAGGCATGCAAGATTCTATCCCTAATTGGGACCAGGGCTGCAATCTGTGCCTCCATGGAGGTCCCTGGCTACTTCTTAGGTTGGGGTCTGTTGTATATTCCAATGCTGTTGTATATTCCAATGAAAACTGCCACATGCTCCATTGATGGCTGCAATAGAAAATGCATTCCTGCTGTTACTGCAAAGGGATTTACACAAATCTCTAAATGCTAGTGCACAGGTACAAAAATCAAAAAGGCTAATGGAATGTCAGCCTTCGCCTTAAGTGGATTGAAACACAAAAATGAGGAAGTTACACTTCAGTTGTTCAGAGCCATGGCCAGTCCTCATCTGGAGTAGTGTGTTCAACTTTGGGAACCGAACCTCAGGAAAGATATATTAGCTTTGGAAGGGAGTACCATGCAGATTCGCCAGAATGATACCAGGGCTTGAAGGGTTTAATTATAAAGACAGGTTGCATATTTCCCTTGCGTTTCAAAGATTGAGGGATGACCTAATTGAGGTGGTTAAAATGATACATGGATTCGCTCGAGTAGATCCAGAGAAACTATTTCCTCCAGTGGAGAATATAAAACATCGGGGACATGATCTTAAAGTTAGAGCTAAGCCATTTAGCAGTGAAATCAGGAAGCACTATTTGACACAAATGGTAGTAGAAATCTGCAACACTCTCCCCCAAAATATTATGGATGCTGGGCCAATTGAAATGTTCAAGACTAAGATCAATAGACTTTTTGTTAAGTAAGGGTATCAAGGCATATGGAGCAAAGGCAGGTAAATGGAATTGAAGTACAGATCACACATGATATAACTGAATGGTGCAACAGGCTTGAGAAGCTGAATGGCCAACTCCTGTTGACTTCAACGGAAATACAAATTGTGAGAAATGTAAAACGGGCTGCCGATTCACTATCTGTCATTTTATACAATCGCACAAATTCAAAATCTACCCCAAACAATTTTTACTTGGTAATGGACGCAAATAATTAAGTACTTTTCTGGCCCAGAAAATGAAAATTGTTCAATAAAATAGTTAAGTATAATTTGCATGTACTTCAGATATAGCAAGCCTGATCACCCTTCTATCATGCACCTTCTCCATCCAAGTCCTAAGAGAAAGAATTGGATACCTACCTCAACAAAGCTGTACTTCAGCTATGGGCTCCAAGAGTAATGAACCCTAGCTCTCAATCTTTTCACTTCTTGGTCCCAATCAAAACAAATTGAGAATAGAACATTCGTAACTATTTGACACTGAATTTTCCAGATGTGACACCTCCTGATTAGGATCCAGTAAGATAAGGGGTCTGACTGGATTAAAACCTGTGGAACCATTTGTTGCTGAGGTAAGGTTTTCTGGGAGTCTCCAACCTCATCCTCTTTGATAAAGGAGGTGACAGGGAGACTAGAGGAAAATACATACACTATCTTACCTCCCCTGCCCCCCCCCCCACAAAAAACACACAAAAATTGTATGTGCAAAACTACATTTTAAAATGTCACACATTTTCTTTATGCCTTTTCATTAAGTATTCTTCCTGCAGTCTTTCCCATTGCTTTAGCCATGTGCTTACAGTCTGTACAGTACATTCTGCTTCTCATAGCTGTTTGTATTCTTCTCTACATGTGTTCCAGTCAAATACTTGCACAGGATATTAGAGACATTTCCATTGGCTGGTCAGCCCATGTGATTGGCCGACAGAAAGGAAAGGTTATTCTATTTGTCACTTAATCCATCATGTCAAAGGCAAATTGGCCAATAGAGAATGGCCTCAGTATTGTGCAAAATATTTGAATGGTCAGCTGGTCAACCTTTAACCTGCATTCCTCAAAATGCTAGCAGTCAGATTGGGTCGGCTAGCAGCAGTGGAAGTGGATTTCACAGTAGCAGTGGGCTTCGGAGCAGGATCAACAGCTGGTAAAAGAGTAGAAACATGAGCCACAATAGAGGCTCACAAAGGTTAGTTGTTGACTTGCAAACCATATAATGAGTACCCCTGCAATAGAGCCATGCCAAGTTTCTGTCAATTGAAGATATACAGGAAAACTGTCATGACATCTTAGAGTCTTCTAAAATTCAGTTGATACTTTCTTTACTTTACGATTCCATGGATGTTGGTATAATCATATAGTTATGAGAGGTGAGTTTGCTAATGTAGATTGGGAAATTAGATTAAAAGGTATGATAGATTAGCAATGGCAAACATTTCATAGAATCATAGAAATTTACAGCACGGAAGGAGGTAATTTCGGCCCATCGTGTCCGCGCCGTCCGACCAAGAGCTATCCAGCCTAATCCCACTTTCCAGCTCTTGGTCCGTAGCCCTGTAGGTTACGGCACTTTAAGTGCACATCCAAGTATTTTTTAAATGTGGTGAGGGTTTCTGCCTCTACCACCCTTTCAGGCAATGAGTTACAGACCACACTGGGTGAAGGAAATTACCCTCATATTTCCTCTAAACCTCCCCCCAATTATTGTAAATCTATGCTCCCTGGTAGTTGACCCCTCTGCCAAGGGAAACAAGTCCTTCTTATCCACTATCCAGGATCCTCATAATTTTACACACCTCAATCAGATCTTTCCTCATAGCCAAAATTCTCCAGAGTAGGCAACATTTTTGTAAATCTCCTCTGCACCCTTTCCAGTGCAATAAAATCTTTCCTGTAATATGATGACCAGAAATGCATGCAGTACTCCAGCGGCGACCGAAACAGTGTTTTATACAGTTCAAGCATAACCTCCTTGCTCTGGTATTCCATGCCTCGACTAATAAAGGCAAGTATTCCATATGCCTTCTTAACCACCTTATCTACCTGGCCTGCTATCTTCAGGGATCTGTGGACATGCACGCCAAGGTCCCTTTGTTCCTCTACACTTTTCAGTGTTGTACCACTTAAGTGTGTTCCCTTGCATTGTTAGACCTCCCCAAATGCATTACCTCACACTTATCCAGATTCCTTTTGCCACTGTTCTGCCTACCTGACCTGTACATTGATATCTTCCTGCAGTCTGCGGCTTTCTTCTTCATTATCAACCACACAGCCTATTTTAGTGTCATCTGCAAACTTCTTAATCATGCTTTTTGTGCATGAAACTGCATGAATCCCAAAAAGTTAGTTTGCAGGTGCAGCAGGTAATCAGGAAGGCGAATGGAATGTTGGCCTTCATTGCGAGAGGGATGGAGTACAAAAGCAGGGAGTTCCTGCTGCAAATGTACATGGTATTGGTGAGGCCGCACCTGGAGTACTACGTGAAGTTTTGGTAACCTTACATAAGGAAGGATATACTAGCTTTGGAAGGGGTACAGAGACGATTCACTAGGCTGATTCTGGAGATGAGGGGGTTACCTTATGATGATAGATTGAGTAGACTGGGTCTTTACTCGTTGGAGTTCAGAAGGATGAGGGGTGATCTTATAGAAACATTTAAAATAATGAATGGTATAGACAGGATAGAGGCAGAGAGGTTGTTTCCACTGGTTGGGGAGACTAGAACTAGGGGGCACAGCCTCAAAATACGGAGGAGCCAATTTAAAACCGAGTTGAGAAGGAATTTCTTCTCCCAGAGGGTTGTGAATCTGTGGAATTCTCTGCCCAAGGAAGCAGTTGAGTCCAGCTCATTGGATATATTCAAATCACAGATAGATAGATTTTTAACCAATAAGGGAATTAAGGGTTTTGGGGAGCGGGCGGGTAAGTGGAGCTGAGTCCACGGCCAGATCAGCCGTGATCTTGTTGGGTGGCGGAGCAGGCTCGAGGGGCTAGATGGCCTACTCCTGTTCCTAATTCTTATGTTCTTATGTTCTTATTAATGTTGGGGAAGTCCAGAACCAGGGGTCACAGTCTAAGGATAAGGGGTAAGCCATTTAGGACCGAGATGAGGAGAAACTTCTTCACCCAGAGAGTGGTGAACCTGTGGAATTCTCTACCACAGAAAGTTGTTGAGGCCAATTCACTAAATATATTCAAAAAGGAGTTAGATGTAGTCCTTACTACTAGAGGGATCAAGGGGTATGGCGAGAAAGCAGGAATGGGGTACTGAAGTTGCATGTTCAGCCATTAACTCATTGAGTGGAGGTGCAGGCTCGAAGGGCCGAATGGCCTACTCCTGCACCTATTTTCTATGTTTCTATGTTTCTATGCCCCGACATTCAAGTCCAAGTCATTGATATATACCACAAAAAGCAAGGGACCCAGCCCTGACCTTATGGAACTCCACTGGATACAGCCTTCCAGTCACAAAAACACCCATCAACCATTACCCTTTGCTTCCTGTCTCTGAGCCAATTTTGGATCCAACTTTTCCCTAGATCCCATGGGCTTTCACTTTCGTGACTAGTCTGCTATGTGGGACCTTATCAAAAGCTTTGCTCAAATCCATTATGGAGAGATATACATATTTTATTTATTTATATATATAGATATTATGTGTGTGTGCGTGTTTATCTATAGTTATATCTATAGTTCTATCTACAGAACATAGAAATTTACAGTGCAGAAGGAGGCCATTTCGGCCCATCGTGTCCACACCGGCCGACAAAGAGCCGCACGGCCCTTGGTCAACAGCCCTGAAGGTTACATATAAACCTATGAACAATAACGGAAAGGCAAAAAGCACCCAGCCCAACCAGTCCTCCTCGCACAACTACGTCACCCCTTATACTAAAAACATTCTACACTCCACCCCAACCGGAGCCATGTGATCTCCTGGGAGAGGCAAAAGCCAGATAAAAACCCAGGCCAATTTAGGGAGAAAAAATCTGGGGAAATTCCTCTCCGACCCATCCAGGCAATTGAAACTAGTCCAGGAGATCACCCTGGCCGTATTCGATTCCCTGCAGTATTTACCATTATATCTGCACCGGCCAACAAAAGGTCATCCAGTCTAATCCCAATTACCAGCTCTAGGTCCGTAACCCTGCAGGTTACGATACTTTAAGTACCCGTCCAACCATCTCTGAAAAGTGGTGAGGGTTTCTGCATCCACTACTCTTCCAGGCAGCGAGTTCCAGATACCCACAACTCTCTGCGTAAAGAAGCCCACCCTCAAATCCCTTCCACCAACCACCTTAAAACTATGCCCCCTCGTAATAGATCCCTCCACCAATGGAAATAGGCCCTTACTATCCTCTATGTCCAGGCCCTTCAATATTTTGTACACCTCAATGATGTCTCCTCTTAATCTCCTTTGTTCCAATGAGAACAAACCCAGCCTATCCAATCTGTCCTCATAACTAAGATTCTCCATTCCAGGCAGCATCCTAGTAAATTTCCTCTGCAGCCTCTCTAATGCAATCACATCCTTCCTATACTACGGCGACCAGAACTACACGCAGTACTCCATCTGTGGCCTAACCAAAGTATTATACAATTTAAGCATACCCTCCCTGCTCTTATATTCTACACCTCAGCCAATAAAGGGAAGCATTCCTTATGCCTTCTTAACCACCTTATCCACCTGGCCTGCTACTTTCAGGGATCTGTGGACAAGCACTCCAAGGTCCCTTTGTTCATCTACACTATTAAGTGGCCCACCGCTTAATGTGTATACCCTTTCCTTATTAGCCCCCCCAAAGTGCATCACTTCACACTTCTCTGAATTAAATTCCATTTGCCACTGCTCTGCCCACCTGGCCAGTAGATTGATATCCTCCTGCAGCCCCTTACTTTCCTCTTCATTATCAACCACACAGCCAATTTTAGTGTCGTCTGCAAACTTCTTAATCATACTCCCTATATTCAAATCTAAATCATTGATATATACCACAAAAAGCAAGGGACCCAGTACTGAGCCCCGCGGAACCCCACTGGAAACATTCTTCCAGTCACAAAAACATCCATCAACCATTACCCTTTGCTTCCTACCTCCAAGCTAATTTTGGAACCAACTTGCCACTTTGCCCTGGATCCCATGGGCTTTAACCTTCATGACCAATCTACCATGTGGTACCTTATTAAACTACATCGTATGCACTACCCTCAACAACCCTCTTGGTTACCTTCTCAAAAAATTCAATCAGGTTAGTCAAACACGATCTTCCCTTAACAAATCCGTGCTGACTGTCCCTAATTAATCCTTGTCTTTCCAAATGTAGATTTATCCTGTCTTTCAGGATTTTTTCCAATAATTTTCCCAACACTGAGGTTAGGCTGACGGGCCTGTAAACACTCAGCCTATCCCTTCCTCCCTTCTTAAATGAGGGTACTATATTAGCAGTCATCCAATCCTCCGGCACCATGCTCAAATCTAAAGAGGACTGGAAAATGATGGTCAAGGCCTCTGCTATTTCCTCTTTTACTTAGCTCAACAGTCTGGGATGCATTTCATCCAGGCCTGGGGACTTATCTACTTTCAAAGCTGCTTCATCTCTCACTGTCTTTATTTCATCCAAAATATCACACCCCTTCTTGATAACAGTATCTGCATTGCCCCTTTCCTTTGTGAAAACAGATGCAAAGTATTCGTTAAGAACCTCACCAACATCTTCCGCCTCCACACAAAGATTACCCTCATGGTCTCTAATAGGCCCAACCCTTTCTTTCGTTACCCTCTTACTCTTAATATATTTACAGAACATCTTAGGGTTTTCCTTAATTTTACTAGCCAAGAATTTCTCGTGCTCTCTCTTAACATTCCTAATATCCTTTTTAATTTTGCCTCTTAACTTTCTATATTCCTCTAAAGATTCTGTAGTATTTAGCCATTGGTATATGGCATAAGCATCCCTTTTTTTCTTTATCCTCCCCTGTAAATCCGTAGACATCCAGGGGGCTCTAGAATTATTATTTTTTTAATGAAGTGGGGAGTTATACTGACATAAGTATTGAGAAAGCAAGTTCACAAAAAATTAAATAAGAAACAATTGTGAACGTTTTAGATATTTTGACAGTTACATTTTAGAAATTTGTAAAAACCATCATCTGAGGTTTTATTATTTTACTTTTTTATTAATTTATTTAATTGTGACCAGTGACAGACATTCCTTCTGTTCTGCGTCATCTTATTGTGTGTTAGTTAAGTCCAATCCCTTCTATAGTGTGCTAGGAGTGGATGTAGGAGAAATTTCATTTTTTTGTAAAAACAGAGATTACATTATTTTCTCTGCTTGTGCGGAGGTCATACCCATGAATTCTGGGATGGAAGTTGATTGTTTTCATTGCAGAAGGGTGTAGCTTTGTTCCATGATTTGTAGGAAACATATCACTTCAAAATTGATTATTCAGTGTCTCAAAATGGCAAATTTGTTGTAAATATAGAAATACTAACATCATTTTTAATGTTGTACGTTGTATTCTTGAAGATTCCATTATGGTGAACCGACAACACTGTTAGAAATGTAGATCAGTTCAAGAATTGTACATCATTTCAGGCTAGAATTTACTTATGGCAGTGTTAGTGACTCCTCTCTAATGCCCCTCCACATGCAGATTCATGCATTAATATGTTCAGATGACATACCTTTACTTGGAATTTTAACTGAGGTGTTTGTTCATAGTTCATCTGGTAATATCATTAACAGTAATCTCTATGTGTTAATGTTTAAGTAATGTTTGAAATGCATTTTTTAAACAATGTTTGTGTTAATGGTTCCTGACAGATACCAGCGGGGGGGTGGTGGGGGTGGAATTTTATCTCCGACTGCCTGGAGGAAATCGGGCAGGGAGCTGTTAAAATGGAGCAGGCCTCCCACCCACATCACGCCAGCTTGAAATGTTAAATTCCAGGCACCAATGACACCCACCCGAAGCCGGTGGGGTCCTTCTTTAAATATGTAGATTGTATCCTTATGGAATCATTGTGACCTAACTGCTATTTTAAAATTGGCCTGAGTGGGGCCAGGAGGAACAGATGCCGGTTGGGAATTCGGCCAGCATGATGTTAGCGAGGCTCAGCCAGTAAAATTGCCTGAGCCTCCCGCTAACCGCTTCCAGGTGGCTGGCCCCTTACTGGGCCACTTTTCTGTCCGGGAGTTAAAATTTCACCCCCCACCCTCCATGTTTGTGGTTACGTGCTAAATAGACAGCATTTACCATTTGATTTGAGATGTTGCACTAAAGTACAGTTTTAAAAAGAGCTATTTTTACAACTAAATTAAGCTAATAAAAATTATAGTATATTACAATGCTGAATGAAAATAATAAGGGGGACAAATTCGGGAGTGCCCTGATTGAGGCGCTAACTTTTAAAAGTTGAAAAAATTAGCGCCAGGCGCTAATGATTTTCAACTTTTTAAAAATTTGGTGTTTGCGCTCCAGGAAGGAAGTGGAAGTGAACATAAAAACTGACTGCAAAAGCTTTTCTAGATATGTGAAGAGAAAAAGATGTAATAACAGCGTATTTGGAAAGCAGTGACAGGCATGGATTTATGAAAAGGAAATCATGCTTGACAAATCTTCTAGAATTTTTTGAGGATGTAACTAGTAGCGTGGACAAGGGAGAACCAGTGGATGTGGTGTATTTGGACTTTCAAAAGGCTTTTGACAAGGTCCCACACAAGAGTTTAGTGTGCAAAATTAAGGCACGTGGTATAGGGGGTAATGTATTGACGTGGATAGAGAACTGGCTGGCAGACAGGAAGCAAAGAGTGGGAATAAACGGGTCCTTTTCAGAATAGCAGGCGGTGACTAGTGGGGTACCGCAAGATTCAGTGCTGGGACACCAGCGATTTACAATATATATTAATGATTTAGACAAAGGAATTGAATGTAATATCTCCAAGTTTTCAAATGACACTAAGCTGGGTGGCAGTGTGAGCTGTGAGGAGGATGCTAAGAGGCTGCAGGGTGACTTGGACAGGTTAGGTGAGTGGGCAAATGCATGGCAGATGCAGCATAATGTGGATAAATGTGAGGTTATCCACTTTGGTGGCAAAAACAGGAATGCAGATTATTATCTAAATGGTGACAGATTAGTAAAAGGGGAGGTGCAACGAGACCTGGGTGTCGTGGTACATCGGTCATTGAAAGTAGGCATGCAGGTACAGCAGGCAGTAAAGAAAGCAAATGGCATGTTGGCCTTCAGAGCGAGAGGATTTGAGTACAGGGGCAGGGAGGTCTTCCTGCAGTTGTACAGGACCTTGGTGAGACCACACCTTGAGTATTGTGTGCAGTTTTGGTCTCCTAATCTGAGGAAGGACATTCTTGCTATTGAGGGAGTGCAGCGAAGGTTCACCAGACTGATTGCCGGGATGGCAGGACTGACATATGAAGAAAGACTGGATCGACTAGGCTTATATTTAGAAGAATGAGAGGGGATCTCATAGAAGCATATAAAATTCTGACGGGATTGGACAGATTAGATGCAGGAAGAATGTTCCCGATGTTGGGGAAGTCCAGAACCAGGGGTCACAGTCTAAGGATAAGGGGTAAGCCATCTAGGACCGAGATGAGAAGAAACTTTTTCACCCAGAGAATTGTGAACCTATGGAATTCTCTACCACAGAAAGTTGTTGAGTCCAGTTCGTTAGATATAGTCAAAAGGGAGTTAGATGTGGCCCTTACAGTTAAAAGGATCAAGGAGTATGGAGAGAAGGCAGGAGTGGGGTACTGAAGTTGCATGATCAGCCATAATTATATTGAATGGTGGTGCAGGCTCCAAGGCCTGAATGGCCTACTCCTGCACCTATTTTCTATTTTTCTATGTTTCTAAACCAAGCACTCCACTTCCTTCCTGGAGCGTAACAGGATGCAGGCGGGGAATTGTGCAGCGCTGCCGTGTTCAGAGGCTCTTTCCCTTCCTTAAAGGGGAGGGCCATTGCTGCAGGCTTTGCATTGTGGCTACATACCTGGTCCCTGACGACTGATGCGATCCGGCCTGATCAGCCCGATGCACTGCAGCAGAGTGCCGGGCTGATCGATCGTGGCCAAAGAGGAAGCTAAAAAAATGAGACCATTTTTGAAATTTTTTACTTACCTTGGCCACCTCGCCTTTTAACTTTCACCCCCGAAGCACCCGGCCTTTCGATCAATGCTTCCTGCAGATGCCAGTGTTTGCAGGGGACGGAACCGATGTTACCGGGGCGATGTGCACGCCAATGACGTCACGATCTCCGGGCAAAGGAAATTGGGGCGCAACATCCTACCGCCGCCGCAAACCTCCCACCGAAGTTACCGGGAGTCGTTCATATCACCACGCCTGGTCGGTAAGTGGTTAGCGCCCCACTATCGCCCCCCGGAGGCAATAATGGAAGGCGCTAAGGACCCCAATTTCTCGGCCTAAGTCTTTAGCTGAAAAGATGGCACCATTCTAGGGCAATACTGCAGCTGCTAAGGGTTGTTATATAAATGTCATGAACAATTCCTTTTACTGTTTATACTGAATATAAGGAATCTGAAACAATTCGATGGAAATGATTTAAAATATGAAATCAATTTGCTGAAAACTATTGTACACTACGGTCACAACCTTTTATGATTTGGCCTAAACTTCCACTCATTAATGGTCAACAAAAAGAAAATAAATATATGATGCTTATTTACATTTTATATTTTGAAGTATCCATCGTGCACGACTTGGTAAGATTTTAACATGCTTTCAAAAATTCTAAAGAAAAGAGAAAACAATCACCATTAAAACACTGATAATATTTCAACAGTGTAGCACAGTTAGTTATTTATTGTGTGCTGCATTTTAGTTATGCTTCAGTGAGAGAGAATGTATTATAACAGATTTATATCCTTTGTCTGATCTCACAATAGGATCTTAATGCTACCTATTACATTAAGTAGTTGTATATATTACTTTAATGAAGATATATAGTGATTATAATTTGAATTTTAAACTTAGTTAAATGTTTTGCTACATTTTTCAAAGTTATGAAAATAAGCTGTTTTGAAATAGTCGTACAGAATATTTGAGCAAAAAAAATCCTTTTCACAGCTACCCCCAGAAAGTTTTAGTATGTTCTATTGTTGATAGTCCAGCTGCATAGATCAAGAGATACGTCCATCTTTTTTGTTGTGTGTGTCAAATATGGGTGGATTAAATGTCTCTCAGGTGACCTGCTGAGAGGAAGGGGTGTAGTATTTGTCTGGCAAATATGTCCTACGATTTATATCTGTGAGCAATCCTCATCATTTCCCTGACATGACAACCTTTGTGTATTCAGCAGGGGGCAATGCTTGAATCACAGGGACAAGGTGTGGCTGATGAGGCCCAGATAAATATACAAAAAGGCCTGTGTGTTGCTGAACGGGTTTTCAGTGTCGTTTTTTAATTTCACTTGGTGAAAATGTTTCGCCCCTTTTCATCCTGCTGCTTTATCTTAACTTCTGATCTAAGTGAAGCAGCAGCCTTTCAAATTGAACAAACCTTGTTTCAAATAGCCTCTTCAGCTTCTGACAAGATGTACCTCATTTTCACTCAAAGCCCTCAGCAAGGTCACACCTTTTTAATTTATTTTCTGTAAGGAAATCTACCAGGTTGATAGAACAACTGCCAAAGCTAGCTGGAGGTCAGTCCCGTGGCTAGTCATACAGCGAAAGGATAAAAAGCAGTTAAATACTATGGATCACAAAGCGAAATGCTATTAACAATAGCAGGTTCCATTTATTGAAGGCATTGTTTATCGTTGCTATTTTTAGTATTTTGTGTGAGAAAATGAATTAAAAAGTTCTAATGAAGTTGATTTTGGTTAGTACTGTTTTATGGGTCAGCTTGTGAGATTAGATTCAAATTTATATAAACTGTAGATACCAAAAAAAACACTGATTAATACAGGCTACAAAATTATTGTAACCAATTACTTTTCCAGATCAAATTGTAGGAACTTATATGCTCACTGTTAGATAATGGTTTAATAAATAAATAACTTCTCACTATGAGAATCCAGCTCACCAGGTACGGGCAGTGCTTTCTTATTTTTCTAGATTTATGCCTCAGCACGTGTGAGGAAAGGTAGCATAGTGGTTATGTTACTAGTCTAGTAATCCAGAGGCCTGGACTAATAATCCTGACACGTGAGTTCAAATCCCACCACAGCAGCTGGGGAATTTAAATTCAGTTAATTAAATAAATTTGGAATAAAAAGTTAGTATCATTAATGACCATGAAACTACTGGGATTGGGGTAAAAACCCATCTGGTTCACTAATATCCTTTAGGGAAGGAAATCTGCCATCTTGGCCTGGCCTATTTGTGACTCCAGACTCTAAGCAATGTGGTTGTCTCTTAACTGCCGTCCAAAATGGCCTAGCAAGCCACTCCGTTGTAAACAAGTTGTAACAAACTGCTGCAAGAAAGAATAATAAGAATAAAATTGGATGGACCACATGGCATCGACCTTGGCACTGGCTTCAGATACGACAATGACACACCCAGTCCAGTCGACCCTGCAAAGTTCTCCTCACTAACATCTGGGGACTTGTGCCAACATTGGACAGATGTCCCACAGACTAGTCAAGCAACAGCCAGCCATAGTCTTACTCACAGAATCATACATTTCAGCCAATGTCCCAGACTCCTCCGTCACTAGCCCTAGGTATGTCCTGTCCCAACAGCAGGACAGACTCACCAAGGGGTGGCAGCACAGTGGTATACAGTCGGGAGTTCTCAACATTGATAACAGACCAAATGATGTCTCATGGCTTCAGGTCAAGCATGGGCAAGGAAACCTCCTGCTGATTACCACCTCCTGTCCTCCCTCAGCTGATGAATCAGTACTCCTCCATGTTGAAAACCACATGGAAGAAGTATTGAGGGTAGCAAGAGGACAGAATATACTCTGGATGGGGGACTTCAATGTTCATCACCAAGAGTGGCTTGGTAGCACCACTACTGACCGAGCTGGCCAAGTCCTGAAGATCATGGCTGCCAGACTGAGAGAACCAACATGAGGAAAAAACCTACTTCACCTAGTCCTCACCAATCTACCTGTCGCAGATGCATGTCCATGACCATATTGGTATAAGTGACTACTGCACAGTCCTTGTGGGGGGAAAAAAGACACATCTTGACACTGAGGACACCCTCCATCATGTTGCATGGCACTACCACCTTGCTAAATGGGATAGATTCAGAACAGATTTAGCAGCTCAAAACTGGTCATCCATGAGACATTGTGGGCGATCAGCAGCAGCAGAATTGCATTTCACCATAATATGTAGCCTCATGGCCTGGCATATCCCAACCTGGTGAAGCTACAACACAGGACTACATGCATGCTAAACAGCGGAAGCAGCATGCTACAGACCGAGCCAAGCAATCCCACAACTAATGGATCAGATCAAAGCTCTGCAGTCCTGCCACATCCAGTCTTGAATGGTGGTGGAGCATTAAACAACTGATGGGGGGAGGAGGAGGCTCCATGAACATCCCCATCCTCAATGATGGTGAAGCCCAGCAAGTGAGTACAAAAGGCAAGGCTGAACCGTTTGCAAACATCTTCAGCCAGAAGTGCTGAGTGGATGATCCATCTCAACTTCTTCGTAAGATCCCCACCATCACAGAAACCATTCTTCAGCCAATTCGATTCACTCCACATGATATCGAGAAGTGGCTGAGCACACTGGCTACAGCAAAGGCTATGGGTCCCGACAATATACCGGCTGTCGTGCTGAAGACTTGTGCTCCAGAACTAGCTGCGCCTCTAGCCAAGCTGTTCCAGAACAGCTACAACACTAGCATCTACCTGACAACATGGAAAACTGCCCAGGTATACCCTGTCCACATAAAGTAGGGCAAATCCAATCCGACCAATTACTGCCCCATCAGTCTACTCTCAATCATCAGCAAAGTGATGGAAGGTGTCGCCGAGAGTGCTATCAAGCAGCACTTGCTCACCAATAACCTGCTCACTGATGCGCAGGTAGGGTTCCGCCAGGACCACTTTGGTCCAAACATGCTCGAAAGAGCTAAATTTCAGAGGTGAGGCAAGAGTGACTGCCCTTGACATCAAGGCAGCATTTGGCTGAGTGTGGCATCAAGGCGCCATAGTAAAATTGAAGCAATAGGAATAAAGAGAAAATCTCTCCACTGGTTGGAGTCATACCTAGCACAAAGGAAGATGGTTGTAGTTGTTGGAGGCCAATCATCTCGGCCGCAGGACATCGCTGCAGGAGTTCCTCAGGGCAGTGTCCTAGAAGTAACCATCTTCAGCTGCTTTATCATTGACATTCCCCCCATCATAAGGTCAGAAATGGAGATGTTCACTGATGATTGCAGAGTGTTCAGTTCCATTCACAACTCCTCAGATAATGAAACAGTCTGTGCCCGCATGCAGCAAGACCTGGATGACATTCAGGCTTGGGCTGATAAATGGCAAGTAACATTCGTGCCATACAAGTGCCAGGCAATGGCTATCTCCAACAAGAGAGCATCAAAACATCACTCCTTGACATTCAACGACATTATCATCATCCATTCCCCAGAATCAACATCCTGGGGGTCATCATTGACCAGAAACTTAACTGGACCAGTCACATATATACTGTGGCAACAAGAGCAGGTCATAGGCTGGGTATTCCGCTGCGAGTGTCACACCTGATTCCCCAAAACCTTTCCACCATCTACAAGGCGCAAGTCAAGAGTGTGATGGAATACTCTACACTTGCCTGAATGAGTGCAGCTCCAGCAACACTCAAGAAGCTCAACACCATCCAGGACAAGGCAGACGCTTGATTGGCACCCCATCCATCACCTTAAACATTTACTCCCTACACCACCGGTGCACCGTGACTGCAGTTTGTACCATCTGCAAGATGCACTGCAGTAACTCGCCAAGGCTTCTTTGACAGCACCTTCCAAACCCACAACCCCTCCACCTAGAAGGACAAGGGCAGCAGGCACATGGGAACACCATCACCTCCAAGTTCCCCTCCAAGTCGCACACCATCCTGACTTAGAACTATATTGCCTTCGTAGTCACTGGGTCAAATTCCTGGAACTCCCTACCTAACAGCACTGTGGGAGTACCTTCACTATGCGGACTGCAGCGATTCAAGAATGTGGCTCACCACCACCTTCTCTCGGGCAATTAGGAATGGGCAATAAATGCTGGCCTTGCCAGCGACGCTCACATCCCAAGAACTATTTTTTTTTTAAGTTGTCAATTGCATTATAACATAAGTAGGCGACTTTTGCAAAACATTGGTGGTGAAGTGTAGTGTCAATGCTTTTTTGCAGTTTCTCTACAATGTCACAAGCTGCAGTTCATGGTAATGAATACAACTTTCCATCAATTGCATATAACTGTAAATGGGCAGAACAAGGGATTTGCATTAATCCATATGACCAGTCAACCAACAAATTTGAATACGCAAAGGCCTTTTTAGTTCTTTATTGTAAGCATAATTGGATGTAAAAGATGCCATGGCATATTCAAAGAAGAGGAGAGAGTTCCCCCCTGGCCAACATTCATATTTCGACCAACGCCACCAAAACAGATTAACTGGTCATTTGTCTGATTAACTTTTCATAGAACTTTGCCATGTACAAATTGATAGCTGCATAACAACAGTGACTACACTTCAAAAAGTAATTTGTTGGCTGTTAAACATTTTGGAACATTTGGAGGACATGAAAAGCAAAAATAAATACAAGTTATTTCTTTCTTCAAATCCTTTCTTTCTATGGACGGAAATAATTCACTAATTAAACACAATAACCCTGAAGTTCCTGGGCATTTGCTCCACCGGCACAATTGCTTCAAGTTGGAAAGCCCATTCCAAATCCCGGAATCAGTCATTTGTATGGCTGGGGGTGGGCACATTGTACGTGTGAGAGTACATCAGCATTATCCAGCCAAACTATCAGCCGGAGCATCAGAATTGTGCCGTGTCACTCCTGTGACAGTAAGGTGGCCCCAAAGATAATTCTACTCTTCAATTTTTCTATTCCCAATTTGATCAAGCAGGTCTTTTCAGGAAGGAAACTGATCCCTTCCAGAATTGATTACCTTTCCCTCGTGAAAGTTTAGGATCTTGAAAGACTCTCGGCAAGATTCAAACCAGTTCTCATCTGATGGAATTCCACTGAGGCCTACGGAGAGCATAAAGGGTGACATTTCTGGAAAAGCCCCGGAACTCCCCAGATACACTCCCTTAACATAGGGACAGGCAGAAGATCAATTCTAGCCCTGCCGCCCCCCACCCCTTACTGGAATTTAAAGGGCCAGTGTAAATGGGGCAGAATTCCAGTGTAACTGGGTTCTGTCCCAAAATTCTGGCCTGCCCAGGCAGAAATTAGACTTTCCGCCCTCCTTGGCCCCAGAACTTTCAATGCAAATCTCTTTTTATTTGAAAGCAGTGGGCAAGATGAGGCAGTCCATGATACAGAAGTATTGTATACCCATGAAGAGAATGGAAGGATATAAGTTTCCATTTGCACTTCCCCACAGTTTCAGATTCTGGCAAGGTTGTCGAGAGGTGCTTCTCACTTCTGCACAGGGTGGAAGTGAAAATCAGTGAGTGAGCACCTCATATCACTTTTGTGCTTCAACTGGCAGCTAGCCACAGACTGTCATAGGCAAGGGCCAGTGAAATGATTATTTGGTTGAAAATTTGGCTGCGGAGTGGTGGATGGCATAGGGAACTTGAATAATGGAGAAATAATGGTACAAAATGTGAGGACCGTGCAAATATAACTCATTTAACATTATAAAACATCCCAAGGTATTTCACAGGAGCATTATCAAACAACATTTGACACCGAGCCACATAAGGAGCTATTAGGACAGATGACCATAAGCTTAGTTAAAGAGGTAGGTTATAAGGAGCATCTTAAAAGAGGAGGGAGAGGCTTAGGGAGGGAATTCCAGAGTTTAGGGCCTGGGCAGCTGAAGGCACGGCCACCAATGGTGGAGCAATTACAATTGGGGATGTGCAAGAGGCCAGAAAGAGGTGGGATGCTGTGAAACGAGAGGCAAGAGATAAAATTACCCCTGATTATAAAAAAAAGGAGGATAATAGTCACTGGGGAGTGAAACAGCAAACAAACCACGCCTGAATTCCTCTTTCCTCTCCCTCAGCTATGGAAGAAACTGCAAGTAATCCACACAAGTGAAAAAGGCTGTAGGCATGGATTAAATGGACAGCTCTTAGACAGGAATCAACCGAAGCAGGATCTGTGCTGAATCAGGAATTGATCAAATTTCCTTTCGAATGGCTCAACTGAATCAATATTTACAGCAATTAAATGACCACTTTTCCATTGGCGCAAAGTGATTTCTGATGTACATTGATGTGGAAGCAGCACTGCAACTGGGGAATCGGGTGCCAAGCTGAGAGCACTGAAGCTAAGAGGTGTGAACCTTGGCATCTTACTGGGATAAAGAGAGGACGAAAGATCCTGGAGACATCAGAAGGAATCTGGTACATAGTGAAACTACTAGCTTAGTTCATTCAGATAAACCATAGAAGAGTATTGCACAGAAAGAGGCTATTTAGTCCATAATGTCCATGTTGGCTCTTTACTAGAGCAATCCAAAGCTATCCCACTGTTCTGCTCAACTTTCTCCATAGCCCTGTATCTTCCTCTGTGTCAAATATTAACCCAATATTCCTTTAAAATAATGCATCGGTATCCGCTTCAACCATTCCATGATCCAATAACCTGCACAAAGAACATAGACCTAGAAATTTGGGTCATTTGTGGCGACGCTGACGACTCCCGCTGAATTCCATGGGAGTTTAATGGCGGCAGTAAACCGGTAGCGCCCCGCTCCACTGTGCCCGTCATCACTGTGCGCAGCGTCTCATCAGGGGACGTGAACCGGCCTGTAGGCCGCTTGCGGGGCACTACTTAAAGGGGAGGTTGGGGTCATGTTAAAAAAAAAAGGTGCTGTATTTCTTCGACGCCCCATTGGCACTGCGATTGCAGGGTCCATGCCTTGATCGTTAAGCCCGACACTCTGCTTGTGTGCCAGTCTGCTGGCATGGCACCCTCGCTCTCTGGTGGTCCATGGAGGCCTGTTTCTTACCTGCAGAGTTTGCAGCTTGGGCCCTTCCCTTTAATGAAGGAAGGAGCACTTCCTACACGGCAGTGCTACACTCCCGACCTGTCCGTTGCACTACCGCCCCAGAAGGGAAGTAGAGTGTATTATTTTGCACTCGGGGACGTTAACCCGAATGTTTCGAGTGGGGTGGGACTTCAGCGCAAAATGTCCCGCCTCCCGGATTCTACCGCCCTCAAACGGGACGCAATGGAATTTCACCCTATAAGCTCCATGATACATAAAGACAAAATAGATTATTTTAAATTCTCTTTATTTGGGACTCAGGAAGCTGCCAGGAAACTAAGAGAACGAGCAAGATTTTCCACTTAATTGTGAAGAAATGGCAATGCAGTTCAACTTAATTTTAAAATAAGGAAGGGAATAAAGTGAATATAAAGAGATACTTCATGCAAAACCAAGTCAGGTGAACCAGAGATTTGATCATAAATGAAGGAATCCATGAGCTTGACTTAATTTAAAGAATACCTGGGGAGATTTTCCTGGGTCTGCAACGTTCCCTTTAAGTTGTGTGGCTGCATGGCAGCACAGATGTCTGCTGGTCCCTCGCAGCCCAGGACCAGCTTTTCCAACGTGAAATTTTGCTTGTGTGTAAAACTTTGAATGGGCCGCAAAGCCTGTTAAAGAGGCCGTGCACCCTAAATAAAAATAGGGGTGACATTTGGTCTCAAGTAATTGGCTTATGAAATAGGCTGCTAATTGGGTTGTCATTATACTATATTATATCAGTCCCAGATCTGTAACTGTATAGTTTTGAGGCACAGCCAATAGACCCAAGTTGCACTGCCAATTCTGGGTTATACCAAGCTGAACAACAAAGGAGCACTAAATGCTTCAACATATAAGCAGATTTCGCTCCCCAGATGACTGATTTTTAATGTAATGAGAGTGCAGTTGGAGCATCCCTTCTCTCATAACAAGAAGAAGCTTCCATGCTAAGATTAAAGAGTGCCTCGGTGGTTCCGTTTTTAAATATGGCTTTGCATCAGGTTGGACTTGTACTGTACCAAGGATCAAAGTACAGATGGTGTGAGACTATCTACTAGAGATAGTTTCATTCCCCTTGGCTTGCGTGTGCTCAGACTGGGACCTTATTTTTGAGTTGCATTATCACCTTTACAGCAATTTATATCAGAAACCACTTCATATTAACACAAATGTGGTAGGAACATAGAAACAGGAGTGGGACATTCAGCCCGTTGAGCCTGTTCCGCCATTCAGTTAGATCATGGCAATGGTTATTTGTATAAATACAATGAATATTGAATCAGTTCAGCCATCCTATAGGAAATTGGATCAATTCTTCCTTCAACAATTAATAGAGTGATCTGGACTTGGCAGAAAAACGACTGGTTGCTAAGAAAGGACTTAAAAAGCAGTTAGGTTGAATGACCTTTTCTCATTTCTGCATTCCTATGGAGTACTACTTCTATAGGGGACAGTATGGTAAGAAAGAAAGACAGCATGAAAGAACTGAAAGGAACAAATGAATTTGGTGAAATTATCCCAGCAGAGATTCACCTGTCCCTCCCTGTCACAGCTCTCGGCTTAGAAATTCGTTCACACCCAACTCCGAGTGCGAAGCCAGCAACAAACACAAACAGCCACATCGAAATTGATGAGCAAGAGGAACCCAAGAAGCAGAGAAGCAGTGCGCCTGTCACAAAGAAGATGAAGATCATGTGGTGGTGAAACGTGGTTGCAGGGTGACCAAGACTGGGAATTAATCATACAGTGGTATCTGACAATTCGGAAAGATAGACAAGAAGGGAAAGGAGGTGGGGTAGCTCTGTTAATAAAGGATGATATCAGGGCAGTTGCGAGAGACGATATTGGCTCTAATGAACAAAATGTTGAATCATTGTGGGTGGAGAAAGTCACTGGTGGGCATAGTTTATAGGCTCCCAAATAATAACTTCACGGTGGGGCGGACAATAATCAAGGGAATAATGGAGGCATGTGAAAAAGGAACGGCAGTAATCATGGGGGATTTTAACCTACATATCGATTGGTCAAATCAAATCACACTGGGTAGCCTTGAGGACGAATTCATAGAATGCATACGGGATTGTTTCTTAGAACAGTATGTTACAGAACCTACATGGGAGCAAGCTATCTTAGATCTGGTCCTGTGTAATGAGACAGGAATAATAAACGATCTACTCGTAAAAGATCCTCTCGGAATGAGTGATCACAGTATGGTTGAATTTGTAATACAGATTGAGGATGAGGAAGTAGTGTCTCAAACGAGCATACTATGCTTAAACAAAGGGGACTACAGTGGGATGAGGGCAGAGTTGGCTAAAGTAGACTGGAAACACAGACTAAACGGTGGCACAATTGAGGAACAGTGGAGGACTTTTAAGGAGCTCTTTCATAGTGCTCAACAAAAATATATTCCAGTGCAAAAGAAGGGCGGTAAGAGAAGGGATAACCAGCCGTGGATAACCAAGGAAATAAAGGAGAGTATCAAATTAAAAACCAATGCGTATAAGGTGGCCAAGGTTAGTGGGAAAATAGAAGATTGGGAAAATTTTAAACGACAGCAAAGAATGACTAAGAAAGCAATAAAGAAAGGAAAGATAGATTACGAAGGTAAACTTGCGCAAAACATAAAAACGGCTTGTAAAAGCTTTTACAGATATATAAAACGGAAAAGAGTGACTAAAGTAAATGTTGGTCCCTTAGAAGATGAGAAGGGGGATTTAATAATGGGAACTGTGGAAATGGCTGAGACCTTAAACAATTATTTTGCTTCAGTCTTCACAGTGGAAGATACAAAAACCATGCCAAAAATTGCTGGTCGCGGGAATGTGGGAAGGGAAGACCTTGAGACAATCACTATCACTAGGGGGGTACAGGCTAATGGATCTCAAGGTAGACAAGTCCCCTGGTCCTGATGAAATACATCCCAGGGTATTAAAAGAGATGGCGGAAGTTATAGCAGATGCATTCGTTATAATCTACCAAAATTCTCTGGACTCTGGGGAGGTACCATCGGATTGGAAAGCAGCTAATATAATGCCTCTGTTTAAAAAAGGGGGCAGACAAAAGGCAGGTAACTATAGCCCGGTTAGTTTAACATCTGTAGTGGGGAAAATGCTTGAAGCTATCATTAAGGAAGAAATAGCGGGACATCTAGAAAGGAATAGTGCAATCAAGCAGACGCAACATGGATTCATGAAGGGGAAATCATGTTTAACTAATTTACTGGAATTCTTTGAGGATATAACGAGCATGGTGAATAGAGGTGTACCGATGGATGTGGTGTATTTAGATTTCCAAAAGGCATTCAATAAGGTGCCACACAAAAGGTTACTGCAGAAGATAAAGGTACGCGGAGTCAGAGGAAATGTATTGGCATGGATCGAGAATTGGCTGGCTAACAGAAAGCAGAGAGTCGGGATAAATGGGTCCTTTTCGGGTTGGAAATCGGTGGTTGGTGGTTAGTGGTATGCCACAGGGATCGGTGCTGGGACCACAACTGTTTACAATATACATAGAAGAACTGGAAGAGGGGACAGAGTGTAGTGTAACAAAATTTGCAGATGACACAAAGATTAGTGGGAAAGCAGGTTGTGTAGAGGACACAGAGAGGCTGCAAAGAGATTTAGATAGGTTAAGCGAATGGGCTAAGGTTTGGCAGATGGAATACAATGTCGGAAAATGTGAGGTCATCCACCTTGGAAAAAAAAACAGTAAAAGGGAATATTATTTGAATGGGGAGAAATTACAACATGCTGCGGTGCAGATGGACTTGGGGGTCCTTGTACATGAAACTCTTCCCAAAAAGTTAGTTTGCAGGTGCAACAGGTAATCAGGAAGGCGAATGGAATGTTGGCCTTCATTGCGAGAGGGATGGAGTACAAAAGCAGGGAGGTCCTGCTGCAACTGTACAGGGTATTGGTGAGGCCACACCTGGAGTACTGCGTGCAGTTTTGGTCACCTTACTTAAGGAAGGATATACTAGCTTTGGAGGGAGTACAGAGACGATTCACTAGGCTGATTCCGGAGATGAGGGGGTTACCTTATGATGATAGATTGAGTAGACTGGGTCTTTACTCGTTGGAGTTCAGAAGGATGAGGGGTGATCTTATAGAAACATTTAAAATAATGAGAGGGATAGACAAGATAGAGGCAGAGAGGCTGTTTCCACTGGTAGGGGAGACTAGAACTAGGGGGCACAGCCTCAAAATACGGGGGAGCCAATTTAAAACCAAGTTGAAAAGGAATTTCTTCTCCCAGAGGGTTGTGAATCTGTGGAATTCTCTGCCCAAGGAAGCAGTTGAGGCTAGCTCATTGAATGTATTCAAATCACAAATAGATAGATTTTTAACCAATAAGGGAATTAAGGGTTATGGAGAACGGGTGTGGAGCTGAGTCCACGGCCAGATCAGCCATGATCTTGTTGAGTGGTGGAGCAGGCTCGAGGGGCTAGATGGCCTACTCCTGTTCCTAATTCTTATGATGCCTGCATCGGACTTACCAGACGTGTGGGAGGGGCAGGAGATCGGGATGGGGGGGGGTGGTCAAGCAGCAGTTGTCAATTTTAAAGTGGAGCCAGGATGAGCCCTCTTGTTCCTTTCGCTCCACATTCAAGTAAGTAAAACATTTTTAACTTTTTGGTGGCAGCCTCTAGCAGTCTGTTTGATGACTGTTATTTTGGCTTCTGTTCGCCTAAGAAAACTGAGCGCAGCATGTGCAGCACAAGCTGCAGTCAGTCGCTGTCCAATATTGGAAAAGTGCATGAAATTGGTGTTAGGCCTAATGCCTGTTTCAGGCAGGCACCTTAACCAACATGGCGTCTGGCGCTTATCCATCGTGGAATGAGAGTACGCACGTTGCAAATCATATTACGTCATTCAGCAACAGTTTATCGCCTGAAATGGCATTTAAAATGGCCGCAGCAACTTACCTGCTGCAACTCCACTACTTTCTCACAGATTGGGATATTAACCTGCTCCTTTGTGCAAGCAGAGCAGGATACCTGGCGGCAGCAGCTGAGTCCTGCTTTTAATATGCAGATCGGGGCCCCAATGACGTCATCGGACCCGGACTGCAATTTTAACCTAAGGTCTGTGCAGAGAATCTATTCTGGCGTCCCTGCCAGGCCAACTTGGTGGCAAACAGGATTGGGGCCAGAAAAGTGAGTAAATATATATATATATTTTTTGTTTCCTTGTGGCCTGGGAGTAGCAGGTGTTCTCCTTTGGGCTCCACAAAGAAATCTTGGGCCTCCTCTATTGCGGGCTTCTCTTCCCTTAACTGCTAGGCCCTTTGCCCCCAACACCTCTCCCCTCAGCCCACCCAACTACTTACCTGACTGCTGGGGACCATTCTGTCAGGTCCCAAGTGGTGGCTTCCTTCCACCTTAAATAGTGTTCCCAGATACCAACCAACTAGCGCTTTCCGCCAGGTCTGGGTGGAAGACGTGTGGGAAATGCAGATGAGGCCCAGGTGCTAAAATCTGCTGGTCTCACTGCGGAGGAGTGGAGTGTCTCCCATTTGCCTTGACCCCAGCCCACACGACTTTCTGGGAGTTGAAATTCTGGCTAAAAATTCTTAAAAGCTTTAGAAAAGTTCAAAAGACATCTCAATTCATCAGCAGCTGCCATTGTCAAGGCTGAAGAAGTAGGGTATGAAGAAGATGTGGACAAAAATGAAAACAAAGAAAGTTTCATTTGTCGGCTTGAGGCCACAGCTAACTAGTTCTGTCACTGATTGAGCCAGCTCTATGGTGCATGGTAGCAGTAGGAGTCCTTACAGCAATTCTGCATATGGCTCAGCTGACACAGACCTTGCGATAACATTTCCCCACAGCCAATCTCAGGTCGGCCTGACAATGTCTGTCAATGTGGTTAGCGGTATCTTAGTGGGTGTGGCCAATCGGGCTATGCTGGCTAATGATGAGCCTAGGACGTCTTCTAATATGCTGTGATTGGGATGCTTCTGAGGAACTATATAGCATAACAGTTTAGTTAAACCGTCGCATGTAACTGTGCCATCGGGATTGGTGTTACAACTTAGGCTGGAAATTGGAACCTCCGCCTGCACGAATTATCTGCCAAAACAAGGTCTGGTCAACTGTATGAGGAATGGATGTGTTGATACTGGGAGATGGGCACAGATAGCTTCTTGTGCAGCCTGATCTGTCTAGTATTCTATTGAGGATCCCCTTCTCCTTCCAGCAGCTTAGATAGGGAAGCACATTTATGGCAGTAATGGTGACATAGGAAAAACAAATTCATTCTAAATAATTGGGCATTGAAGTCACTTGAGACTGATCCAATGTGGACCTTGGGAAAAAGTCAGGAGAGGCCTCAAAATAGTGCTCTCATGTCATTAATATTGATCAGCATGCTTTCACTGAACCCAAATGCTAAAGCCCCTCTCACGCCCTGCCTGTGATGTCAGTGGAAGTGCACATTCAATGGTAATGAGGTACTCCACATGTTGTCCCACAACCAGGTGCATATAGGGCACTAGGCTGAGGAGAGTCGGCTATCTTAATTCTACAGCACAGCTGAGTGGCTTTTTGATGGCTGTCATTCTTCCATTATATTGTTGTCCTTCAAAAGACTTTATAGAATGCCATGCGTAGTTGTTAATGTTGTGTTGGATACGAGTGCCAAGTAATCAGGACTATACGGTTGTTTCCTCCTATAAAATCTAAACCATAAAACATAAACTCTATCACCAATTTTATAGCTTGATGAGCTGGATTATATTGGAGTTTGTAGATTTGGCACTGGAGTCATTAGCCAGGAACTCAGGCTGTAATTCCACACATGTGAAATGAAGAAGCTATGTGACTCTGCCACAGAATGAATGTATGTCTCAACAAGCAACGTGAATTGCCAGCTAACAGACAGATTGTTTGATTCAAACTCCCTACTTAGACATGGTTTAATATAATTGAGTTGAGATAGGAGCTGCTGAAATTTATGTCAATATAATAAGCATAACAGATCACCTATTTAGTGAAATTAATTTGTCTTTATGTACTTAAAAGGAATTTATGGGCACGACCAATGACTCTCAAAAAATTAAAAATTCTGCACTGTCAAAGGAACTCCTGTAGCAGCAGAAATCTTTTCTTAGCAATACAATAGCCTGAGGAGGGCATCTTGCATTAAAGACTGTTGCTAGTAATATATGCAGTTATCCAGGCCGTGATCCTTACCAGCGGATCCATACAGACCCAATCCACATCCGGGCCGGGGTCAAACAGGGCTGCGTCATCGCTCCAACCCTCTTCTCAATCTTCCTCGCTGCCATGCTCCACCTCTGTCAACAAGCTCCCCGCCAGAGTGGAACTAAACTGTGGAACTAAACTACAGAACCAGTAGGAAGCTGTTTAACCTACGCCGCCTCCAGGCCAGGTCCAAGATCACCCCAACCTCTGTCGTTGAGCTACAGTATGCGGATGATGCCTACGTCTGCGCACATTCTGAGGCTGAACTCCAGGATATAGTCGATGTATTCACCGAGGCATATGAAAGCATAGGCCTTATGCTTAACATCTGAAAGACAAAGGTCCTCCACCAGCCTGTCCTTGCCGCACAGCACTGCCCCCCCAGTCATCAAGATTCATGGTGCAGCCCTCGACAACATGGACCACTTCCCATACCTCGGAAGCCTCTCATCAACAAAGGCAGATATTGATGCAGAGATTCAACATCGCCTTCAGTGCCCCAGTGCAGCCTTCGGCCGCCTGAGGAAAAGAGTGGCCAAAGACCAGGCCCTCAAATCTACCACCAAGCTCATGGTCTACAGGGCTGTAGTAATACCTGCCCTCCTGTATGGATCAGAGGCATGGACGATGTACAGAAGGCACCTCAAGTCGCTGGAGATATATCACCAACGATGTCGCCGCAAGATCCTGCAAATCCCCTTGGAGGACAGGCACACCAACATCAGTGTCCTCGTCCAAGCTAACATCCCCAGCATTGAAGCACTGACCACACTCTATCAGCTTCGCTGCGCAGGCCACATAGTTTGCATACCAGACACGAGACTCCCTAAGCAATTGCTCTATGCGGAGCTCCTTCAGGGAAAACGAGCCAAAGGTGGGCTCATTTACAAGAACGGGCTCATTTACAAGAACACCCTCAAAGCCTCCCTGATAAAGTGCGACATCACCACTGACACCTGGAAGTCCCTGGCCGAAGACCGCCCTAGGTGGAGAAAGTGCATCCGGGAGGGCGCTGAGCTCTTTGAGTCTCAATGCCGCGAAAGTGAAGAGGTCAGGCGCAGGCAGTGGAAGGAGCATGTGGCAAATCAGTCCCACCCTCCCCTTCCCCCGATGAATGTCTGTCCAACCTGTGACAGGGTCTGTGGCTCTCGTATTGGACTGTTCAGCCACCAAAGAACTCACTTTAGGAGTGGAAGCAAGTCTTCCTCGATTCCGAGGGACTGCCTATGTTGATGATGATGATGCAGTTAGGGCCATGAAGGTGTTGATAATTTAAAAAGGTATGCGTGCATTAGAATGTGCATGTCCCTCAATCATGTTTTCGTTTCTCTCACATTTAATACAATGTTTGGAAAATCTAAATTTATGGTAAGTGTTAGATTACCCAGTAAAACTCATTTGCTGATTGCAGATCTTAAAGACTGAGCTGTTTCCCGATGTTTCTGCACTTTGCGAACAAGAAATATGTTGCAGCCATTGGAGTTGTTGCTAGTTATGGGTGTAGCTGGGTTTTATAAACAATTCCATGGAAAGATTGTGGGAAATGTCTTGGGAAAGTCAAGTTTAAGGGATATAGTGGTCATTGCACTCCATTCGGCCTATGCAGCCACACATTTACATTATAAATTTTGGATTGTAAAAGAAATATAGCCTTTCCACAGTGCAACAAGGAAATACCATTCCTGAAAGTTAGCCCTTGTGCATGGTTCGGACTGGTTGTTCATCATAGAATGCATAGCTTCTATATAATTTTCTGTTTTCTGTTAAAGGATCAAATTTCACATGAATGACACAAAATCCTTATTTGTTTTGTGAAATCTGCATAATAATTCAAACCATAAGTTAAGATAGAGGTTTCTGCCTGAAATATGGCAAAATATTAACCATCAAATTAGTTAGATGTGTACTATTTTGCTGTTGGCATTGACCCCTGGGGAACACCACTGGCCACCATCCTCCCATCTGAAAAACAACTATTCACCACGATTCGCTGTTTTCTGTCCTTAAGCCAATTTCTTATCCAAGCTGACACTGGCCCTCCTATTCCATGAGCCTCAATTTTGTTAACAGCCTTTTATTTGGCACTTTGTCAAATGCCTTCCTAAAATACATATAGATTGCATTCCCTTCATCAACCCTCTGTTAATTCATCAAAAAGTTCAATTCGATTAGTCAAATACAATCTGCCATTTACAAATCCGTGCTGGCTCTCCTTAATTAACTTAAACTTCTCCAAGTGCCTAATATTTCTTTCCCTCATTCTTGTTTCTAAAACCTTACCCACCACTGATGTTAAACTGACCGGCCTGTAGTTACTAGGAATATCCTTGCATTCTTTCTTGAAAAAGGGTGTTACATTTGTCACTTTCCAATCCTCTGGCACCTCTCCCGCATCTAGGGAAAATTGGAAGATTATGGCAAGCCCTTCTGTTACCCCCACCCCCACTTCCCTTAGCAACCTGGGATGCAAAACATCCAGATCAGGCGACTTATCCACTCTAAGCATAGCCAGCCTTTTCAGCACATCCTGCCTATCAATTTTCATCCTATCCATTACCTCTACCATCTCCTGCTCCTACCGATATTTTATCAGCATGCTTGTTCTTGGTAAACACCGATACAAAGTACTCATTAAGTATTCTAGCCTTGCCCTGTGCCTCTAAGCATATATCACCTTCTTTGTCCCTAAGAGGCCCTACCCCACCTCTTATTACCCACTTATTATTTACATACAGAAGATGTCCTAGCCTGTGCTGTTCAGTCCAGCACTGAGAGAGCCTTAGCCCTACTTTTTAAAACTCTCACCCTAAACCTGTCCACTCTACCATTTATTTCACCACCTTTAAAATCCTTCTCAAAACCTATCTTTTCAACCATGATTTTGGCTGCTCTTACCACTGTTGTGTATCTGTTTCTCCTCTGTAAGCTGCTGGTCGTACCTACTGCTTTAAAGGCACTATGTTGTCGCTGACAGTATTCTTCAGTACCCAAAAGGATAATTGTATACCTTTGATGAATATTTGTGTTTCATATGGAATTTTCCAATAGTTACAGTCAAAAGTATTTACAATTTCTGTGCAGGGTTAGTGGAATTTTACCTACAGTGTCAACCATGGATAGAAACATAGAAAATAGGTGCAGGAGTAGGCCATTCGGCCCTTTGAGCCTGCACCACCATTCAATAAGATCATGGCTGATCATTCCCTCAGTACCCTTTCCTGCTTTCTCTCCATAACCCTTGATCCCCTTAGCCGTAAGGGCCATATCTAACTCCTTTTTGAATATAACCAATGAACTGGCATCACCAACTCTCTGCGGTAGAGACTTCCACAGGTTAACAACTTTCTGAGTGAAGAAGTTTCTCCTCATCTCAGTCTTAAATGGCCTATCCCTTATTCTAAGACTGTGTCCCCTGGTTCTGGACTTCCCCAACATCGGGAACAGTCTACCCGCATCTAACCTGTCCCGTCCTGTCAGAATCTTGTGTGTTTCTATGAGATCCCCTCTCATCCTTCTAAACTCCAGTGTATAAAGGCCCAGTTGATCCAGTCTCTCCTCATATGTCAGTTCCGCCATCCCAGGAATCAGTCTCGTGAACCTTCGTTGCACTTCCTCAATAGCAAGAACGTCCTTCCTCAGATTAGGAGACCAAAACTGAACACAATATTCCAGGTGAGACCTCACCAAGGCCCTGTACAACTGCAGTAGGACCTCCCTGCTCCTATACTCAAATCCCCTAGCTATAAAGGCCAACATACCATTTGCCTTCTTCATCGCCTGCTGTACCTGTATACCAACTTTCAAACACTGATGAACCATGACACCCAGGTCTCATTGCACCTCCCCTTTTCCTAATCTGCTGCCATTCAGATAATATTCTGTCCTCGTGTTTTTGCCCCCAAAGTGCATAACCTCACATTTATCCACATTATACTGCATCTGCCATGCATTTGCCCACTCCCCTAACCTGTCCATGCAGCCTGTTAGCGTCCCCCTCACAGCTCACACTGCCACCCAGTTTAGTGTCATCTGCAAACTTGGAGATATTACACTCAATTCCTTCATCCAAATCATTGATGTATATTGTAAAGAGCTGGGGTCCCAGCACTGAGCCCTGCGGCATTCCACTAGTCACGAGCTGCCATTCTGAAAAGGACCCGTTTATCCCGACTCTGCTTCCTGTCTGCCAACCAGTTTTCTATCCACGTCAGTATATTACCCCCAATACCATGTGCTTTGATTTTGCACACCAATCTCTTGTGTGGGACCTTGTCAAAAGCCTTTTGAAAGTCCAAATACACCACATCCACTGGTTCTCCCTTGTCCACTCTACTAGTTACACCCTCAAAAAATTCCAGAAGATTAGTCAAGCATGATTTCCCCTTCAGAAATCCATGCTGATTTGGACCGATTCTGTCACTGCTTTCCAAATGCGCTGCTATTTCATCCTTAATAATTGATTCCAACATTTTTCCCACTACTGATGTCAGGCTAACCGGTCTATAATTACCCGCTTTCTCTCTCCCTCTCTTTTTAAAAAGTGGTGTCACATTAGCTACCCTCCAGTCCATAGGAACTGATCCAGAGTTGATAGACTGTTAGAAAATGACCACCAATGCATCCACTATTTCTATGGCCACTTCCTTAAGTACTCTGGGATGCAGACTATCAGGCCCTGGGGATTTATCGGCCTTCAATCCCATCAATTTCCCGAACACAATTTCCCACCTAATAAGGATATCCTTCAGTTCCTCCTTCTCACTAGACCCTCGGTCCCCTAGTACTTCCGGAAGGTTATTTGTGTCTTCCTTCGTGAAGACAGAACCAAAGTATTTGTTCAATTGGTCTGCCATTTCTTTATTCCCCATTATAAATTCACCTGAATCCGACTGCAAGGGACCTACGTTTGTCTTCACTAATCTTTTTCTCTTCACATATCTGTAGAAGCCTTTGCCGTCAGTTTTTGTGTTCCCGGCAAGCTTCTTCTCGTACTCTATATTCCCCCTCTTAATTAAACCCTTTGTCCTGCTCTGCTGAATTCTAAATTTCTCCCAATCCTCAGGTTTGCTGCTTTTTCTGGCCAATTTATATGCCTCTTCCTTGGATTTAACACTATCCTTAATTTCCCTTGTTAGCCATGGTTGAGCCACCTTCCCCATTTTATTTTTACTCCAGACAGGGATGTACAATTGCTGAAGTTCATCCATGTGATCTTTAAATGCTTGCCATTGCCTATCCACCGTCAACCCTTTAAGTATTATTTGACAGTCTATTCTAGCCAATTCACGGCTCAAACCATCAAAGTTACCTTTCCTTAAGTTCAGGACCCTAGTTTCTGAATTAACTGTCACTCTCCATCTTACTGAGGAATTCTACCATGTTATGGTAATTCTTCCCCAAGGGGCCTTGCACAACAAGATTGCTAATTAGTCTTTTCTCATTACACAACACGCAGTCTAGGATGGCTAGCTTCCTAGTTGGTTCCTCGACATATTTGGTCCAGGAAACCATCCCTAATACACTCCAAGAAATCCTCCTCCACTGCATTGCTACCAGTTTGGTTAGACCAATCAATATGTAGATTAAAGTCACCCATGATAACTGCTGTACCTTTATTGCATACATCCCTAATTTCTTGTTTGATGCTGTCCCCAACCTTACTACTACTGTTTGGCGGTCTGTACACAACTCCCACTAGCGTTTTCTGCCCCTTGGTATTCCATAGCTCCACCCAACCGATTCCACATCATCCAAGCTAATGTCCTTTCTTACTATTGCATTAATTTCCTCTTTAACCAGCAACGCTTACTGCGCCCCCCCCCTCCTTTTCCTTTCTGTCTATCCTTCCTGAATGTTGAATACCCCTGGATGTTGAGTTCCCAGCCTTGGTCACCCTGGAGCCATGTCTTTGTGATGCCAATTACATCATACTCGTTAACTGCTATTTGCGCAGTTAATTCGCCCACCTTATTCCGAATACTCCTCGCATTGAGGCACAGAGCCTTCAGGCTTGTCTTTCGAACACACTTTGCCCCTTTAGAATTTTGGTGTAATGTGGCCCTTTTTGCTTTTTGCCTTAGGTTTCTCTGCCCTCCACTTTTACTTTCCTTCTTTCTATCTTTTGTTTCTGGCCCCATTCTACTTCCCTCTGTCTCCCTGCATAGGTTCCCGTCTCCCTGCATAGGTTCCCATCCCCCTGTCATATTAGTTTAACTCCTCCCCAATAGCATTAGCAAACACTCCCCCAAGGACATTGGTTCCGATCCTGCCCAGGTGCAGACCGTTCGGTTTGTACTGGTCCCACCTCCCCTAGAACCGGTTCCAATGTCCCAGGAATTTGAATCCCTCCCTTCTACACCATTTCTCAAGCCACGTATTCATCTAAGCTATCCTGCAATTCCTACTCTGACTAGCATGTGGCACTGGTAGCAATCCTGAGATTACTATTTTTGAGGTCCTACTTTTTAATTTAGCTTCTAGCTCCCTAAATTTGTCTCGTAGGACCTCATCTCGTATTTTACCTATATCGTTGGTACCTATATGCACCACAACAACTGGCTGTTCACCCTCCCTTTTTAGAATGTCTTGCATCCGCTCCGAGACATCCTTGACCCTTGCACCAGGGAGGCAACATACCATCCTGGAGACTCTGTTGCGGCCGCAGAAACGTCTATCTATTCCCCTTACAATTGAATCCCCTATCACTATAGCTCTCCCACTCATTTTCCTGCCCTCCTGTGCAGCAGAGCCACCCACGGTGCCATGAACTTGGCTGCTGCTGCCCTCCCCTGATGAGTCATCCCCCTCAACAGTACCCAAAGCGGTGTATCTGTTTTGCAGGGGGATGACCGCAGGGGACCCCTGCACTACCTTCCTTGCACTGCTCTTCCTGTTGGTCATCCATGCCCTATCTGGCTGTGTACCCTTTACCTGTGGTAAGACCAACTCACTAAACGTGCTATTCACGTCATTTTCAGCATCGTGGATGCTTCAGAGTTCATCCACCCGCAGCTCCAGTGCCGCAATGCGGTCCGTCAGGAGCTGCAGCCGGATACACTTCCCGCACACGTCGTCGTCAGGGACACCGGAAGTGTCCCTGACTTCCCACATAGTACAGGAGGAGCATAACACGTGTCCGAGCTGTCCTGCCATGACTTAACCCTTAGATAAACTTAAGTTGGCAACAACAATACTAAATGTTACTTACTGAAATAGGAAAGAAAAAGAAAAACCACTTACCAATCACCAGCCAATCACTTACCCTCTTGGCTGTGACGTCACCTTTCGATTTTTTGCTACTTCTTTTTTGCTTTCTCTCTCTCTGCTGCAGCTGCACCAGCTGCCCTTTATAGGACTCTCCGATCTGCCGCCCGAACTCCCGCCTCTCTGACTCACCACTCCGGGTCTTTTTATAGGCCTCCCCACGCTGCCTCACCAACGCTGCTTGATCTCCCGCTGCACCTCGCTTCTCCTAATCTGTCGCCATTCAGGTAATCTGCCTTCCTGTTTCTGCCACCAAAGTGGATAACCTCACATTTATCCACATTATACTGCATCTGCCATGCATTTGCCCACTCACCTAACCTGTCCAAGTCACCCTGCAGCCTCTTAGCATTCTCCTCACAGCTCACACCACCACCCAGCTTAGTGTCATCTGCAAACTTGGAGATATTACACTCAATTCCTTCATCTAAATCATTGATGTATATTGTAAATAGCTGGGGTCCCAGCACTGAGCCCTGCGGCACTCGAGTAGTCACTGCCTGCCATTCTGAAAAGGAACCGTTTATCCCGACTCGCTGCTTTCTGTCTGCCAACCAGTTCTCTATCCACGTCAATACATTACCCCAATACCATGGGCTTTAATTTTGCACACCAAGCTCTTGTGTGGGGTCTTGTCAAATGCCTTTTGAAAGTCCAAATACACCACATCCACTGGTTCTCCCTTGTTCACTCTACTAGTTACAGCCTCAAAAAATTCTTGAAGATTTGTCAAGCATGATTTTCCTTTCATAAATCCATGCTGACTTGGACTGATCCTGTCACTGCTTTCCAAATGCGCTGCTATTTCATCTTTGATTCCAACATTTTCCCCACTACCGATGTCAGGCTAACCGGTCTATAATTCCCCGTTTTCTCCTTTTTTAAAAAGTGGTGCTACATTAGCTACCCTCCATAGGAACTGACCCAGAGTCGATAGACTGTTGGAAAATGATCACAAATGCATCCACTATTTCTATGGGATACAGACTATCAGGCCCTGAGGATTTATCGGCCTTCAATCCCATCAATTTCCCTAACACAATTTGCTGACTAATAAGGATTTCCTTCAGTTCCTCCTTCTTGCTAGACCCTCTGTCCCCTATATTTCCGAAAGGTTATTTGCGTCTTCCTTTGTGAAGACAGAACCAAAGTATTTGCTCAATTGGTCTGCCATTTCTTTGTTCCCCATTATAATTTCACCTGATTCTGACTGCAAGGGCCTACATTTGTCTTCACTAATCTTTTTCTCTTCACATATCTATGTAAGCTTTTGCAGTCAGTTTTTATGTTCCCAGCAAGCTTCCTCTCATAATCTATTTCCCCCCTCCTAATTAAACTCTTTGTCCTTCTCTGCTGAATTCTAAATTTCTCTCAGTCCTCAGGTTTGCTGCTTTTTCTGGCCAATTTATATGCCTCTTCCTTGGATTTAACACTGTCCCTAATTTCCCTTGTTAGCCACGGTTGAGCCACCTTCTCCGTTTGATTTTTACTCCAGACAGGGATGTACAATTGTTGACGTTCATCCATGTGATTTTTAAATGTCTGCCATTGCCTATCCACCGTCAACCCATTAAGTATCCTTTGCCAGTCTATTCTAGCCAATTCACGTCTCATACCATCGAAGTTACCTTTCCTTAAGTTCAGGACCCGAGTCTCTGAGTTAACAGTGTCACTCTCCATCTTAATAAAGAATTCTACCATATTATGGTCGCTCTTCCCCAAGGGGCCTCGCACAACAAGATTGCTAATTAGTCCTTTCTCATTACACATCACCCAGTCTAGGATGGTCAGCCCTCTAGTTGGTTCCTTGCCATATTGGCCTAGAAAACCATCCCTGATACACTCCAGGAAATCCTCCGCCACTGTACTGCTACCAGTTTGGTTAACCCAATCTATATGTAGATTAAAGTCACCCATGATAACTGCTGTACCTTTATTGCACGCATCCCTAATTTCTTGTTTGATGCTGTCCCCAACCTCACTACTACTGTTTGATGGTCTATGTACAACTCCCAATAGCGTTTTCTGCCCTTTGGTATTCCGCATCTCCACCCATACAGATTCCATCATCCAAGCTAATGCCCTTCCTTACTATTGTGTTAATTTCCTCTTTAACCAGCAATGCTACCCCCCACCCCCCACCCCCACCCCTCCTTTTCCTTTCTGTCTATCCTTCCTGAATGTTGAATACCCCTGGATGTTGAGTTCCCAGCCTTGGTCACCCTGGAGCCATGTCTCCGTAATCCCATTTATATCACATTCGTTAATAGCTGCCTACGCAGTTAATTCATCCACCTTATTACGAATACTCCTCGCATTGAGGCACAGAGCCTTCAGGCTTGTTTTTTTAACACACTTTGTCCCTTTAGAATTTTGCTGTAATGTAGCCTTGGGTTTCTCTGCCCTCCGCTATCAGTTGATAGCATTCTCCTTTCTGAGTCAGTAGGTTGTGGATTCAAATCCCACAGTAGGTACTTGAGCACAAAATCTACACTGCCACAACATTGCAGTACTGAAGGAGTGTTGCACTGTCAGAGGTGCTGTTTTTTGGATGAGATGTTAAACCGAGGCCTTATCTGCCCTCACAAGTGAACGTTAAAGGTCCCACAACATTATACAAAGAAGAGCAGGGGAGTTCTCCCCGGTGTCCTGGCCTCGACCAACACCAGTAAAACAAATGATATGATCATTATCTCATTGCTGTTCATGGTACCTTGCTGTGCGCAAATTGGCTGTCGCGTTTCCTAAATTACAACAGTGTACATTTCAAAAGTGCTTCATTGGGCTTAAGGCACTTTGCGGTGTCCGGAGGTCATGAAAGATGCAATATGAATTCAAGTCTTTCTTTTCTTTTTCCTTCCATGTACAAGCTGTGAAATTTTTCTGAAATTTCCATTAATGAGACCACTCCTACAGGCATTGTATAGTCACCTTCATAGGACAATTAGACTAAGTGTGAGGTGACACACTTTTATCTCTGCTGTAATGGTTGCCTTGGTTTGTTTAATTTTCTGGTTTGTGTACAATTTCACTCTGATTTTGCTACTAATTATATTTATAATTTTGATTGTTTTCTTTTGTGCTTTCTTTACTAGTTCCTTCTTTAAAAAAGCTTTGAATATCAAGAAAATAGAAAAAATGAGTAGAAACTCAACAAAAAAAATCAATTATCCAACTATATGCCCATAATATTAATTCCCACTGACTGGATCATTTTAAATTCCTCTTTTTAAATAATATGTGCCCAAATTATATGTTCCATCATGTTTGCGGCCTAGATTGCACACAGTTGCTTTCTGTGTCGCTTTCTATAGGCACTTGCCTATTATGGTAAGTAGTTTTTGAAAAGGTCACAAGTCATTTTTGAAAGCACAGCAGGTCTAATTTAAAATAATATCATAAGCCAGTTAGGTTTTCGTCGTCTTTACATTGCATTTCACAGTTAGACAGACATTCTCTAATAAAATGCACTTTCTATAATTTGTGTGAAATTCTTTCAGGTAACTATTCCTGAAAATTGAACACAATTCATGCTAAGCCAGTTATTCCCACAGCTAGAATTGACTTCAAAATGAAGGCTGCAGTGGGTACAGATCATGATTACAAAGATATTTTCCATGAAAGTTTTAAGAAAACAAGGACACTGAAACAACTGCTTTACTGTCTACTGTAGGTCCTTTGATATGAAAACGGCTTTTGAGTACTAATAACAAGTTTGAGCTGGTCAATTAATGCAGTCTTGGTAAAGACTGTTTTCGCATTGCTTCAAAAGAATTTGGATCCAGTTGCTAAATTAACTGATTTATTTTAAAAGAGCATGACGATAAAATTGAAGTGCTTTTGCCATTCTGTTCTAAATATCCATCTATCTGTCTATCTTTAATCTTATATTTTCAAAATAACTTGCGCATATCACGCTATATTATGATTAGACATTTCAATGATTCATTGCATTGGTCCTTGTCAGTCAGTAGTTACTGTACTGATCACAAAATGACATTAGAAATTGCACATAGTGCAACATACCACATTTATAAAATGGGTCATATACATTTAACTCCCATCTATCAGTTGAAACGGTAAATTTAGGGAGAAAAAAAAATGTTACTGACCTTAGGGCATTTTCAGATATGTGGGATCATTCCCCCCACCCCCCCATGCAATTTGGGTCTGGGAAATCAAGTGAGGATGCATTTCACTGGATCTCCACAGGAGATTCCAGCTCGTGAGAACGCTACTTAAATAGCACTTTTAATATTTGTGAGATGAAAATAATGCTAATGGGATTTTCCAAATTTTCTTTCTAGAAATTTGCTCAGCTCTCCTATATAAGGTGGGCAATAAAAGCCACATTTTCCCCTTTCAGAAAGTGAGTTCTATAGCTATATTTTTGATTTTATAGTCTAAATTCGGACTATGGGATTACTATGTGTTTTCCTCCTGTGAGTGAATTTTTGAAGGAAGAACATAAGAACATAAGAATTAGGAGCAGGAGTAGGCCAGTCAGACCCTCAAACCTGCTTCGCCATTCAATAAGATCATGACTGATCTTCGACTTCAACTCCACTTTCCTGCACTATCCCCATATCCCTTAGTGTCCAAAAATCTATTAATCTCTGTCTTGAATATACTCAATGACTGAGCCGCCACAGCCCTCTGGAGTAGAGAATTCCAAAGATTCACCACTCTCTGAGTGAAAATGTTTCTCCTCATCTCAGTCCTAAATGGCTGTCCCCTTTTTCTGAGACTGTGACGTTTGGTTCTAGACTCCCCAGCCAGAGGAAACATCCTCCCTGCATCTACCCTGTAAGAATTTTGTATGTTTCAATGGGATCACCTCTCATTCTTCTAAACTCTAGAGAATATAGGCCCAGTCTACTCAATCTCTCCTCATAGGACAATTCCCCCATCCCAGGAATCAGTCTGGTGAACCTTTGTTGCATTCCCTCAATGGCAAGTATATCTCTTCTTGCATAAGGAGACCAAAACTGTACACTATACTCCAGGTGCGGTCTCACCAGGGCCCTATATAATTGCAGTAAGACATCTCTACTCTTATACTCAAATCCTCTTGTAATAAAGGCCAATATACCATTTGCTTTCTTAATTGCTTGCCGTACCTGCATGTTAACTTTCAATAATTTGTGTACAAGAACACACAGATCCCTCTGGACACCAACATTTCCCAATCTCACCATTTAAAAAATACTCTGCTTTTCTATTTTTCCTACCAAAGTGGATAACTTCACATTTCTCCACATTATATTCCATTTGCCATATTCTTGCCCATTCAGTTGGCCTGTCTATGTCCCCTTGAAGCCTCTTTGCATCCTCCTCATAACTTACATTCCGACCTAGAAGAATAGGATGAGTGGGGATGAAAGGTGGGTTCAGTTGGACCAGAGGTGAACTTCCCACATCCTCCCTTATTCACACAGGCACAGCACACTTGGGAATGTCTGAGGACAGCTGCTTTCACAGGCTGCACTTCACCAGGGGGGCAATGACCAGGTTACTGAAATCAGACCTGCAGACAACGTCAACTGCAAAAGAGTGGCACTGCCATTATCCACAGTACTGAACTTTTTTTCTTGTCTCCAGTCCCTTCCAAGCTAGGTTAGGGAATGGCTACATCAGTTAATCGGCAATGCACACGTGCCTCAAGCAGGTTACTGATGCATTGTTCACCATGGAAATCATCTTCATCATTTTCTCCATGGAAAATCAACAGCCGAAAAAGAGAGCCCAAGAATGTTTCTGTATTATGCAATTGCCTAAAGTCAAAGGGCCTAAATTTCCCCATGAGTTGCACCGTTTTTTTTTTGGTGTAACTTGATTTTTCTGGTGTATCTTTTTAGTTGCAAATATGGTCATTTAATTTGCGCCAGTGTAAGTGAGTTAGTTAGGTTTTTTGTTCGTTCAGTTTTTTTTTCAAAAGGGGGTGTTCCCAGCCACTCACACCATTTATGCCAATTTGGCCAGAAAAAGGTTGTACTAAACTAACTTAGGGCAGCGTATGTGTCCACTTCTGTCTGCACAGAAAGACCTTACTTACAGTTAAGGAATCGCACAAGTAACTACATTTAAAGCACCACCAAGCACCAAACAAAGCACAAAAAGTAATAAGCAATTAATTAACACATAAAATAGAAGGAACCTTGCACCTAAAGCTCCAAGCCCAAAGTAATAAGCAATCAATAAATAACAAATAAAAAAAGAGAAGGAACCCTGCACCTAAAGCACCAAAATCAATCAGTAAATAACAAATAAAAACTAGAAGTCCTACCTTAGGGAACGCAGTAGGCCGCCGATGAGGGAGCCCAATCGGCCAGGGCTAGGGGCGGCGTGCTTCGGCCCCTCCCACACAGCCTGCAGCGCGCGTTTGCAGAAACAGCCTGCCAGGTGCTACTGCACATGCGCGCAGACTCTAGCGCGCATATGCAGAGGTCCTGGCACTGTTTTCAGCGCCAGGACCTAGCTCCGCCCCCCTCTCTTTCTTCTGCGCCATTCCAGCTCCACAGACGGCCCGAGAATTGACCATGTTCGCACGGATTTTTTTTGGCGCCGCTTGTGATGTAAAATGTCGGTGGGGGGCTCGGAGGTGCGCCGAAAAAAACGGAGGGCCAAATTTGCACCCAAAGTACCAAAAGTAACATCCATGTGACCATCTAAGCCCTTGCGTACAATGCCATAGTATCCATGACAACAAGGGCTTCCACTCCAACAACGTGCAGGTGGTCAGTGACCATCAATGCGAATTCCTATAGACCAATGCACATTGGCCAGGCAGCAGTCAACATGCCTTTATTTTAAAACAATCCTCTGTTGCTTGAGTCACTTCAAGGAAAAACCGTGTGAAAGGATGGCTCCCAGAAGACCACCGTGGGTCATGACAGCTATGAGCACCAGGTGAACACAGAATACAGTAAAGCCCATGCACCCACCTGTTATATATGCAGACTATAGATATACTCTCTGTGTGGTCACTGTATAGTTGCATAAGATGGAGACTTGTTACCTGATGTACTATCAATAAGGTTTACACTGTGTATATACTACGCTGGCACCACTAAAGGGTGCAACTGGTGGAGACGGGGTTTCCTGCCCCTGTGGCAGAGGCCGTCCACCAGAGGGCACTGCGGTTGGAGACTTGAGGGTTACCTGCATAGGTGTGCAGGGCCCAGTATAAAAGGCTGCCCACCCTGCCTGTGCCTCATTCTGGAGTTACGAATAAAGGACCAAGGTCATTACAGTTCGGGTACAACACATTGCCTCGTGGAGTCATTCATAAGTGCATTACAGACTTAACACCATCAGATTAATTATTGAGCATACTATAGGCATCTTGAAGTCGTACTGCAGATGCCAGGATGGAACAGGCGGTAAATTGTTGAAGCCTGCACAATCTCTAAGATCACCATTGTCAGCTACATGCTGCCATCTAGAGCTGCCATTCATGGAGTAGGTGGAGAAGGAGGCCCCTGTACAACAATAGCAGAGTAGCTTGCTAATTACCCTGATGGTATCTTTGCTAAAACGTCTTAACAGTCAGGAAGAGTCATACATCAGGCTTTCACTGGCGAAACCTTAACATAAGTATCTGAGCTACCGAATAAATAGTCTTGGTGCATGCATATGTGGACATCACCAGTATTAGAAACATAGAAATTTACAGCACGGAAGGAGGCCATTTCGGCCCATAATGTCTGTGCCAGCCGACAAAGCCGCACCGCCCTTCGTCAGCAGCCCTAAAGGTTACATACAAATCCATGAACAATGTCCGTCCCACACCACTGCAACACCCCTTATACTAAAAACATCTACACTCTACCCCAACCAGAGCCATGTGATCTCCTGGGAGAGACAAAAACCAGATAAAAACCCAGGCCAATTTAGGGAGAAAAAATCTGGGAAAATTCCTCTCCGACCCATCCAGGCGATCGAAACTAGTCCAGAAGATCACCCTAGCTGTATTCTATTCCCTGCAGTGCATGCCATTATATCTGTGCCGACCAACAAAAGGTCATCTAGTCTAATCCCAATTACCAGCTCTAGGTCCGTAACCCTGCAGGTTACGGCACTTTAAGTGCCCATCCAACCATCTCTTAAAAATGGTGAGGGTTTCTGCATCCACCACTCTTCCAGGCAGCGAGTTCCTGATTCTCACAACCCTCTGCGTAAAGAAGACCCCTCTCAAATCCCCACTAAACCTTACACCAACCACCTTAAAACTATGCCCCCTCGTAATAGCCCCCTCCACCAATGGAAATAGACCCTTACTATCCATTATGTCCAGGCCCCTCAATATTTTGTACACCTCGATGAGGTCTCCTCTCAACCTCCTCTGTTCTAATGAGAACAAACCCAGCCTATCCAATCTGTCCTCCGAACTAATATTCTCCATTCCAGGCAGAATCCTAGTAAATCTCCTCTGCACCCTCTCTAGTGTAATCACATTCTTCCTATAATACGGCGACCAGAACTGTATGCAGTACTCCAGCTGTGGCCAAAGCAAAGTATTATACAATTTAAGCATAACCTCCCTGTTCTTATATTCTATGCTTAGGCCAATAAAGGCAAGCATTCCATATGCCTTCTTAACCACCTTATCCACCTGGCCTGCTACTTTCAGGGATCTGTGGGCAAGCACTCCAAGGTCCCTTTGTTCATCTACACTATTAAGTGGCCTACCGCTTAATGTGTATACACATTCCTTATTAGCCCTCCCAAAGTGCATCACCTCACACTTCTCTGAATTAAATTCTATTTGCCACTGCTCTGCTCACCTGATCAGTGGATCGATAGCCTCCTGCAGCCCATGACTTTCCTCTTCATTATCAACCACACAGCCAATTTTAGTGTCGTCTGCAAACTTCTTAATCATACTCCCTATATTCAAATCTAAATCGTTGATATATACCACAGAAAGCAAGGGACCCAGTACTGAGCCCTTGTCTTGTGCATGACCTCATCTAGTATGCATGTCCATCCTTTGATCTGTTACTTTATTCTGCACCGCTAGAAGTAAATTCTTACGACAAAGTTGAAATAAATTGTGAAAATTGAAATATTTCCCTATTAGTGTCATGTGGATGTTTGTTTCCTGTTTTGCCTTCTGATGCTTCCCTTTGGTGATAGTATGGCATGTTTCTTCTGGAACTTAACCTAGTGCTATTCTAGGTGCTTTACTAGTGGAACAAGTAAGCAAAGTTGTCCTGCAATTAATTCCATCATGTCCTATGCTATCGTGGCTGACTAGCCTTGTCTACTATCTGGCACATCTGTGGCTGGATATAACATCTTCAAATAGCAATTTTTCTAGTGGTATGAGATCAGCTTTAATTTATATATATCTTGTAAGTTGTTTAATTTATATCATGAGGGAAGGAAACCTGTAAAACCCACTCACATCTTTGTGAACAACGGGGTTGCCCTTCCATTGAATAAACATGGTATTCAACAACCTCATTCACAATTTCTTCATTAAAACTGGGACATTTTGTTAATATATTTCACTTTTTAAAGATGATCCCTGGCATTGCAAAGCACTTCTAATATGGATAAATGAATGTCTTTAACTCGGGTAAGAATAATCGAAAAGAGCTCCTTTAGTGTGCACAAATTTATACTGCTCTGTATATGAAAAATATATTTTAACTTTCAACTATTACACTGTTGCCATTAACCAACATTCATGATCAGGAAAGGTAGACATTTGGTAAACTGCAAAACACGATAGAATTGCTTATATTATTTGATATAAATTGGCTAATCTTAATCATGAAATAGCAGAAACAATGCCATCCTAATAATGTCAGCTGCTGATTACACTATTGGTGCCAATGAGTCTGGCAATAAAAATATTTTAAAACATTTTCTTGGAAATGTAGAAGAATTAAAAGGCCGATTCACATATTTATTTAGGCCACAGAGCAAATCTTTACTTAACCTTATTTTTTGAAATATATTTTGAATATCACAAACTAATTGCTACTGAAGTTCTTTCTGTAAAATTACTGAAAGGGTGTCCTGCCTGTCGCCAGGTAGTGAACCACATTTACTCAATAGCTGCCATTAGTGCAAAGCTGGGCACTAATTGTTCTTGTATAGTGTATCACTGGCTTCTTTCATTTTTGTATCCATTACCAACTGAGTTCAGTTTTGTGGCATGATAGACAGTCGAGACACCACAAAAACCGTGCAAGGAGATAATAACCCAAACCTATGGGCCACAACACTTCATGCCTCTTACAGCAAACTCCTGCCATGAATTCAGGGGGAGCTGAGCAGAGTCCCCAAGAAATAGGCTGGAAGCTTGTCTGAGTAGAACCTCCCTCGCCTCAAACATGTCCTCTGCAGCAGACATGGGGCGGGGGCTGTGGGGGGAGGGAGAGATGTACTGGTGCTTCCAACTGAAAATCATTATTTAAAGTGGCAGGTTTCCACACTTTTCAGGATTAAACTATTTTTCAAAAGACTGAAATAGAAAGAATGCAATGTAAACCATAATTCTTGTAATAGTTTAATTTTTAAAAGTGAAGTGGAGATTCCCTGTAATGGGAGTTCCCGCTTCCCCAACCTTAGTGGGACCTGGCATAAGTTAGGAGACGAATATGGCCAGAGAAGGCCATAACGGCCTCCTGTAGGGTCCAAGCAGCCCTACCGAGACAAAGGAGGCTGAAGGGGCCAGCAAATCATTTCTCCGAGGAGGGAGACGTACATTCTCCCCACGCCCACCCTCAGGACGGCAGCAGGTGCCAGAGGTTCCAGCCAAGTGCTGCAGGTATCTGCCAGCCCCATCCGAGTTAGCTGCCCTCCCACTGACCTTGCATACTCTGGCAGGGTCAGCACTGCATACACTGGCAGGGTGAGCACTGGAGGACTTGGCTGCTGCGATCCCAGTGTAAGTGCCAGGATCGTGGCCTGTGCAAATTAGTCAATCGTCAATGTGACAGGGCTGAGGTCAGAGTAGATCACACACCTGCTGAACTACAGGTGGCACTGAGAGATGCATCTCAAGTCTCAAGCATTCTCGGATATTACACCTCAGCTGATTGGTAAGCATCACAAGAATAGGTATGAGAAATAACATTGCATTTGCAAGTTTAGTGCTAACAAAAGGAAGTTCTATTAATTGGATAGTTTCAGGGCCAAAACAACAATATCTCACCGTTCAAGGCTACTTTAACCACATGTGCACACATCATGGTATTGGGCTTAAGTTGTATCCTCAAAATTGCCACTGAGGAGCAGTTGCTCCCTGACTCACTGTTAGTTGGCTTTTATTAATACATTTTGTACTGCTTTGTAGCAATATATAATCCTCGGGCGTTCACAGCAACAGGGAGGAATGCATACAGGAAATGTTTGGTGTCTGATTTTTGAAAAGATTAACGTGAAGGGATAAAAGATTACAAGACTTTTGTCTATTTATGCCAGTAATTCATTTAAAACACATATTTTTCTTTCTCTTGGAAAAAATTACACATTGAGGCAGTGAAAGCATGTCACCCCTATCCATAGCTTTTAGTAACTGAAAACTGCTCTGTGCCTCGAAACAAATACAATTGTTGCCTTGAAGCATAAACCCAATGCAAATCTTGCTAAATTATTTGCCTATTGTGCTTTGGAACTAGTTGATAATTCCAACAGAAGCAGCTGTAATAGCTTTTCCTTGCATTGTACATCCTTCAAACTTGCAGTGTAAATTAATAACATTGGGCCCAGTATCTCATAAATAGTAGATTTAAAATAATTTGTATTGAGTAACCTGTTTTAGTTATTCAAAACATATTATAGGAAGCTGTGATCTGGATTTTGTTGTGTATTAATTTGGAATTCTTTAGTAGCATTGCTAATTGTAGAAATCTTGCTGCAGGGGATATATTTAATTTACAAACAGTAATTAAAAAGAGTTCAAAGAGTTGGTTGCTGGCAGAGTTCTCAGAACGTTGCTACCTTTTCTTGAGGATACACAGTGATATTAAATGATTTATTGCTGAAGGTAATCTGCATGTAAATTGCATATTTGTTAGTGATTGATCAATCCTTTTGTGGAAACTATACAGAATATGAAATATTTTTAGATATCAACTGGATAAAACTTAAAACACTTAAAGTCACATGAATATTCATAGAAACATAGAAACATAGAAAATAGGTGCAGGAGCAGGCCATTCAGCCCTTCCAGTCTGCACCGACATTCAATGAGTTCATGGCTGAACATGAAACTTCAGTACCCCCTTCCTGCTTTCTCGTCATACCCCTTGATCCCCCGAGTAGTAAGGACTTCATCTAACTCCCTTTTGAATATATTTAGTGAATTGGCCTCAACTACTTTCTGTGGTAGAGAATTCCACAGGTTCACCACTCTCTGGGTGAAGAAGTTTCTCCTCATCTCGGTCCTAAATGGCTTACCCCTTATCCTTAGACTGTGACCACTGGTTCTGGACTTCCCCAACATTGGGAACATTCTTCCTGCATCCAACCTGTCCAAACCCGTCAGAATTTTAAACGTTTCTATGAGGTCCCCTCTCACTCTTCTGAACTCCAGTGAATACAAGCCCAGTTGATCCAGTCTTTCTTGATAGGTCAGTCCCATCATCCCGGGAATCAGTCTGGTGAATCTTTGCTGCACTCCCTCAATAGCAAGAACGTCCTTCCTCAAGTTAGGAGACCAAAACTGTACACAATACTCCAGGTGTGGCCTCACCAAGGCCCTATACAACTGTAGCAACACCTCCCTGCCCCTGTACTCAAATCCCCTCGCTATGAAGGCCAACATGCCATTTGCTTTCTTAACCGCCTGCTGTACCTGCATGCCAACCTTCAATGACTGATGTACCATGACACCCAGGTCTCGCTGCACCTTCCCCCTTCCTAATCTGTCACCATTCAGATAATAGTCTGTCTCTCTGTTTTTACCACCAAAGTGGATAACCTCACATTTATCCACATTATACTTCATCTGCCACGCATTTGCCCACTCACCTAACCTATCCAAGTCACTCTGCAGCCTCATAGCATCCTCCTCGCAGCTCACACTGCCACCCAACTTAGTGTCATCCGCAAATTTGGAGATACTACATTTAATCCCCTCGTCTAAATCATTAATGTACAATGTAAACAGCTGGGGCCCCAGCACAGAACCTTGCGGTACCCCACTAGTCACTGCCTGCCATTCTGAAAAGTACCCATTTACTCCTACTCTTTGCTTCCTGTCTGACAACCAGTTCTCAATCCACGTCAGCACACTACCCCCAATCCCATGTGCTTTAACTTTTCACATTAATCTCCTGTGTGGGACCTTGTCGAAAGCCTTCTGAAAGTCCAAATATACCACATCAACTGGTTCTCCTTTGTCCACTTTACTGGAAACATCCTCAAAAAATTCCAGAAGATTTGTCAAGCATGATCTCCCTTTCACAAATCCATGCTGACTTGGACCTATCATGTCACCATTTTCCAAATGCGCTGCTATGACATCCTTAATAATTGATTCCATCATTTTACCCACTACTGAGGTCAGGCTGACCAGTCTATAATTCCCTGCTTTCTCTCTCCCTCCTTTTTTAAAAAGTGAAGCTGCAAAGTACTTGATTTATATCCTTTTATATGCCATTTTACTATCGTTCTTTATATCTGGTTTATAAGCCCAAGTAAATTATACTTCTTTCATGAACTCATTAGAGAATGCTGCAAGAAAAATTGCCTTTAACTTGTGGAATCTAACTAGTGTATTTTATGATTTTCATTCCAATTATACTAAATTCAGGCCTCGTTTATTGAGAATTGTTGAGTCTGTTCAAAAAAAAATCAGTAATTTTTCTGTTTATTCCGCAATTTCTTCTGCAAATAATCTTTTCTGTAGTGTCATACACTAGAGGTTGTTTTGAGGACAGTATTACTGAGTTCCGTACCTGAAATTTCTTAAGTCTAATAGTTGTTCTTGAATACACTAATGGGCCATTCACTACACTTGCATTTGCCCACTTTCTATGGACTTTTGCACTGGAAGTTCCTGTCAGCCAAGCGCAGCATCCTCTAAAGAGTATCTGGGGCCTTTGTGAACAGGGTAAGCAACTGTGTGTCTCCTTAGCCAATCAGATTGAAGAATAAGCTGCGCCAAATCTGAACCAGGAAATGTCAGTTAGAATATTTAATTCAGCGCCAAATCAGGGACAGAAAGCAAAATAAAGAGAGGAAAATATAAAGAAATGGATTAAGAGAGAGAGAAAAAAAGAGACAAAGAAAAAGTTTTTAAAAAATAATAATTTTTTTAAAGTCTCCAACAATAATTAAAATTGAAGGAATGAGACTCCACAGTTGTTAACGTTCATTTTCAATGCCAGAGAAGTTGTTTGCCAGTAATTAAGAATTTCCATGCCATTAAAGGTGTACTCCTTTTTGCTCCTTTTAATACTCCTGTGAAGCGCTTTGGGATGTTTCACTACGTTAAAGGCGTCGTATAAATACACATTGTTGTTGTACTCGAATATATGAAAATACCACATTTTTAAACTGTATTAAATAATCCTTATTTTCAAGATTTTCTTTCTCTTCTTCATATTTAGACCAGTAGATTTCTGAACTGTTAGTTTTCTTGAGAAAGCGGATTATAATTTTACGCGGCTGATATTTGCAGTGTCTGTTGTAGCCCTCAAAGCCTCCCTGATAAAGTGCAACATCCCCACTGACACTTGGGAATCCCTGGCCCAAGACTACCCTAAGTGGAGGAAGTGCATCCGAGAGGGCGCTGAGCACCTCGAGTCTCGACGCTGAGAGCAAGCAGAAATCAAGCGCAGGCAGCGGAAAGAGCATGCAGCAAACCAGTCCCACCCACCCCTTCCCTCAACGACTATCTGTCCCACCTGTGACAGGGTCTGTGGCTCTCATATTGGACTGTTCAGCCACCAAAGAACTCATGTCAGGAGTGGAAGCAAGTCTTCCTCGATTCTGAGGGACTGCCTATGATGATGATGATGATGATGTAGACATCGCAGAATAGATTTGTGTCTTCACCGCCTGGGCAGAGCACAGAAAGACAATCTGGTGGGAATATTTGCACAACTCTTAATTTAAATGAAAAAAAAGTCAGGTGAGTTCTATTACTGGCATGCCCCAAGCCCACCCAGTGATGCTTAATACTCAGAAGGTAAAGATGGAAATCTACTCCAGTGGCTAGATCTCCTTGTTTGGACTATAATAGAATGCATATTTTATGTTTCTAAAGTCCCATCTATTTGTTGTACTAGTATGTTCTGATTTACAGGTACAAATACTATATTGGAAGACAAATTTTTCAGATCAAGCTGGCCTAACTCATACACACAACTTTTAGAAATTGCTAATGGAAGACATCTCCCATTTCAACTCTAGCTATTTCAAAATTGTATGAGATATAACGTTACAAGTCACTATAGATTTTCAAGGCTGCCCATATCATTGTCCTTGTTTAAAAAAAAATGCCATGGAGAGATAAGCGATAACAACGATGAGGTGCAGACAAGAGTACACATGTGGTGGGTTTCTCTGAACCCCAGATGAGACCGCAAAATGCCTAAACACCATATGATGCATGCCAAAGTGACTATCCAGGGATAGTGGCAACATTCTGTGTGCATTGGACAACAATTGTCACTCAGCAGATGGGCATACTACTGAAAACAGTTCAGGCATTACAAACTCTGGCCAAAGAGGCCATCTGCATAAACCCAGTCAAACTACAGCTTCAGAATGCCTTTGAACTTAAAAATAAATTACAATCTTAGACCAGTGCTCCCTATGCCATTATCTGCCATTGGCCAAATTTGAGGGAATTCTTTGTGTTATGTATGTAACCCTTGGCAACCTGTGTCACACCACCACCAGAGGGCCTACCTGTTGGAGTCCCAAGGGATCCCAGCATCCCTTGGGAGCACTGTATATAAGCAGGCCTCCAACGCTGTACCAACACTCTGGAGTTTAATTAAAGGAGCTAAGGTCACACTTATTCATTACATACAGTACTCAGTTTCATTCTTTATTATGAGCATAACAATTCGTGACACGGTAACGAACAACCATGCGAAAATGCAAAGAACTGTTGGTATCCTGGAGAAATTCTCAGAAGGGGACGGTTGGAAGGCCTGCGTGGAGAGACTCAACCAATACTTATGTGGCCAACGAGCTGGAAGGAGACGAGAACACTGCCAAATGAAGGGTGATCCTGCTTACCATCTGTGGGGCAACAATCTACGGTCTCATGAAGAATCTTCTAGCGCCGGTGAAACCAACAACTAATTCCTGTGAAGAATTGTGTACACTGGACCGGCAGCACCTAAATCCGAAGGAAAGCATTTTGATGATGAGGTATCGGTTCTACACGTGTCAACGGTCGGAGGGCCAGGAAGTGGTGAGCTACGTCGCCGAACTAAGGCGCCTTGCAGGACATTGCGAATTCGATGGATTCCTTAAACAAATGCTAAGAGACTTTTTTGTGCTTGGCATTGGTCATGATGTTATCCTTCGCAAACAGTTGACTGTTAAAACACCGAATCTGAGCAAAGCCACGACGATAGCCAGGCATTTATGTCCACCAGTGATAACACCAAACAAATTTTGCAGCATAAAGAGGTTTCGGCTAGTACTGTGCACAAAATAACGTCGTTTTCGAGCAGGAATGCATATGGTAGAATGTTCAAGCCGACTGCTGCACGACCTCAGATGACCCAGAGTCCACCATCAATCGTTAATGCGAGGCAGTTAACACCTTGTTGGCGCTGTGGAGGTGATCATCGGGCCCATCAATGCCGCTTCAAACACTATGCATGCAAAGGCTGCAGAACAATAGGACACCTCCAGCAATGTGCAAACGAGCTGCAAACCCTGCAAACCACCACGTTGCAGAGGAAGAGAGATCCATGGCGGATCAAACTGAACTAGAGACTCGAACCGAGGAGGCAGAAGTATACAGGGTACACGCCTTCACCACGAAATGTCCACCGATCATGTTAAAAGTTGAACTGAACGGAATTCCAGTATCCATGGAACTGGATACGGGTGCGAGTCAGCCTATAATGAGCAAAAAGACCTTCGACAGGCTATGGAGCAACAAGGCACACAGGCCCAAGCTTAGCCCCATTCACACCAAGCTAAGAACTTACACCAAAGAGTTGATCCCTGTAATTGGCAGCGCAGAAGTAAAAGTCTCCTATGATGGAGCAGTGCACAAACTCCCACTATGGATCGTGCCACGGGATGGCCCCACACTGTTAGGCAGAAGCTGGCTGGGAAAAATCCGCTGGAACTGCCGAGCGCTTTCATCCGTCGACGACTCCTCATGTGCCCAGGTTCTGAGCAGATTCCCATCGTTGTTCGAGCCAGGAATTGGAAGTTTCTCGGGGGTGATGGTGCAGATCAACTTGGTTCCCCGTACACGACCCATCCACCACAGGGCAAGGGCGATACCATATATAATGCGAGAGAAAGTGGAAATTGAGCTGGACAGGCTGCAGCGAGAAGGCATCATCGTGCCGGTGGAGTTCAACGAGTGTGCCAGTCTGATTGTCCCGGTACTCAAAGGTGATGGCACTGTCAGAATTTGTGGGGACTATAAAGTAGCAATTAACCGTTTTTCGCTACAGGACCAGTACCCGCTACCCAAGGCAGACGACCCTGGCTGGAGGAAAGACGTTCACCAAATTGGACCTGACCTCTGCCTACATGACGCAGGAGCTGGAGGAATCTTCGAAAGGCCTCACCTGCATCAACACGCACAAAGGTCTGTTCATCTATAACAAATGTCAGTTTGGGATTCGTTCGGCCGCAGCAATTTTCCAATGGAACATGGAGAGCCTGCTAAAGTCGGTTCCACGCACCGTGGTTTTCCAGGACAACATACTGGTCACAGTTCGGGACACCATCGAACACTTGAAGAGGTTCTAAGTCGGCTAGATCGCGTAGGACTCAGGTGGAAACGCTCGAAGTGTGTTTTCCTGGTGCCAGAGGTTGAGTTCTTAGGAAGAAGAATCACAGCAGACGGCATCAGATCCACCGACGCCAAGACGGAGGCCATCAAGGACGCACCGAGACCACAGAACGTGACGGAGCTGCGGTCGTTCCTGGGACTCCGCAACTATTTCGGTAATTTCCTACCCGGGTTAAGCACCTTGCTAGAGCCCCTACATGTGCTACTGCGCAAGGGAGACGATTGGGTATGGGGGAATTCACAAGAGGCTGCCTTTGAGAAAGCCAGAAATCTGTTATGTTCAAACAAAATGCTTGTTCTGTATAAACCATGTAAACGATTAGTGCTAGCTTGCGATGCGTTGTCATACGGGGTCGATTACAACAAGCTAACGAATCGGGAATATTGCAACCGGTCGCCTATGCGCCCAGGAGTCTGTCCAAGGCCGAAAGGGCCTACAGCATGATTGAAAAAGAAGCTCTGGTGTGCGTTTACAGGGTGAAAAAAATGCACCAGTATCTGTTTGATCTCAAATTTGAGCTAGAAATTGACCATAAGCCGCTCATACCGCTATTCTCAGAGAGCAAAGGGATTAACACCAATGCCTCTGACGCATCCAAAGATGGGCGGTTATGCTGTCGGCATACAACTATGTAATCTGCCACAGACCAGGCACAGGGAACTGCGCTGATGCTCAGTTGGCTACATTGCCCACCACCGGGATGGAAATGGCACAGCCTGCAGACTTGCTCTTGGCGATGGATGCATTCGAAAATGAAAAGTCATCCGTTACGGCCCTCCAGGACCTGGACCAGCCAGGATCCTTTACTGTCCCTGGTTAAAAAAAACTGTGTACTCCATGGGAGCTAGTCCATCCTCCCAGCAGAGATGCAGGAAGAGATTAAGCCATTCCAGAGGTGCAAAGACGAAATGTCCTTACAGGCGGACTGTCTTTTGTGGGGTGATCACGTGGTCTTGCCCAAGAAATGTTCATACGCGATCTACACAGCACCCACCCAGGAATAGTAATGATGAAAGCCATAGCCAGATCCCATGTATGGTGACCCGGCATCGACTCAGATTTAGAGTCATGTGTGCGCCAGTGCAACACTTGCTCTCAACTGAGCAATGCACCCAGAGAGGCACCGCTAAGTTTGTGGTCGTGGCCCTCCAAACCGTGGTCTAGGATCCATGTTGATTTTGCGGTCCCATTTCTAGGCAAAATGTTCTTGGTTGTTGTGGATGCTTATTCAAAATGGATTGAACGTGTAATAATGTGTGTAAGCATGTCCACCACGACCATCGAAAGCCTACAAGCCATGTTTGCCACACACGGCCTGCCTGATGTCCTTGTCAGCTACAATGGGCCGTGTTTCACCAGTGCTGAATTCAAGGAATTCATGACCTGCAATGGGATCAAGCACGTCACATCTGCCCCGTTCAAGCCAGCATCCAATGGCCAGGCAGAATGGGCAGTTCAAACCATCAAGCAAAGCTTGAAACGTGTGTCGGAAGGCTCCCTGCAGACTCGTTTGTCCCAAGTCCTGCTCGGCTACCGCACCAGACCCCACTCGCTCACCGGGGTTCCCCCAGCCGAGCTGCTCGTGAAAAGGGCGCTCAAAACAAGGCTCCCTCTTGTCCACCCTGATCTCCATGATCACGTCGAGGGCAGGCGGCATCAATAAGGCATGTACCATGATCGCGCAAACTTGTCTCACGATATTAAGGTCAATGACCCTGTGTTTGTACTCAATTATTGACATGGTCCCAAATGGCTTGCTGGCATGGTCATAGCCAAAGAAGGGAGTAGGGTGTTTCAGCTCAAATTGGCCAATGGACTAACGTGCAGAAAGCATTTGGACCAAACCAAATTGTGGTTCACTAACAGCTACGAGCAACCCGAAGACGACACCACCAACTTCGACCCTCCAACACACATACACAAGTGGCAACCGACATTACGGTTGACCACGAAGCCGAACTCACCATCCCCAGCAGCCCAGTGAAGAACCAACCAACTCACCCACACCTGTATTTGTACCGAGACGATCGACAAGGGAGCGAAAAGCCCCAGATCGTCTCACCCTGTAAATAAGTGTACTATTGACTTTGGGAGGGAGTGATGTTATGTATGTAACCCTTGGCAACCTGTATCACACCACCACCTGAGGGCCTACCTGTTGGAGTCCCAAGGGATCCCAGCATCCTTGGGAGCACTGTATATAGCAGGCCTCCCATGCTGTACCAACACTCTGGAGTTTAATTAAAGGAGCTAAGGTCACACTTACTCATTGCATACAGTATTCCGTTTCATTCTTTATTATGAGCGTAACTCTTAGGACAAGAGGCATCCAATGAAAACCAGTAAATCTTCAGACCCTGAATCTTCAACGGATAATGGTGAATTAGATTGGGTGATTAGAGTCAAAACTGGTACAGGAAGAGAAATAAAGGGAAATAAAGATTGGATTTAGACAAAGAGAAAGAGAAATTTGACATTTTTACAATCTCCAACAATCATTTACTGCATGCACGAATGAGATTGAACTCTTTAAATGATTTCCTTTCTCGGCCAGAGAGGTTGCTTGGCATTGTATTAACATTGCATTACCTGTTTTGACTACTCACCTCCTTCTCCTCGTTCTGTTTCTTTCTCTCCTTAAATCTCATTGACCCGTAATTTGCGGTTGTAATGACGGAATTATAAGTGTGAAACTGACAGCAACTTCTGAAGTCCACACATGCGCAGTTAAACGCGGAAATCCAGAAGTTGCTGTCAGCCATTCCCTACTCCTCCACAGAGTTGAACTCCCTGCAGCCAGCACTCAATTGAAATCACTGAACTGATGAAAACTTCTCCTTTTACGCTGTAATATCGCTGTTTAAAAACCCCTGAAAAAGTTAAGCCTTGTTTAATGAGGTGTAACTGGGTTTTTAACGGTGTACTGAGACATAACTGCTGCTGAATAACTGTTCTACCCCTGAAAAACTAACCTGGCTGGGGAGTCTGGAACCAGGGGTCACAGAATAAGTGATTGTCCATTTAGGACTGAGGTGGGGAGAAATTTCTTCACTCAGAGGATTGTGAATCTTTGGAATTGGGTCGTTGGTCATTGCGTATATTAAAGACAGAGATCAATAGATTTTTTGATACTAAGGGAATCAAGGGATATGGGGATAGTGCAGGCAAGTGGAGATGAGTAGAAGATCAGCCATGATCTCAGTGAATAGCAGAGCAGGCTTGAGGGGCCAAATGGCCTACTTCTGCTCCTATTTCTTATGTTCTTATGTTCTTTATATTTGTGGAATGTCAAATTTTTCCATTATGATAAAAAATCCATGGTTTTTAATAATTTTTTTTAAGCTTGTTTATGATATTTAATCTTCTGCTTTAATCCCACGTGTATGTCCCAATCTTTATTTTGCTCTCTGTAACATGATTAAAAAGTGAAGGATAATCGGTGCATTTTGCTTCCTGGTTTGCTGACTGTGAGAATTCTTCAATGTGATTGGCTGCTTAACCAGCTTGATGACATCACTGTTACTGGACGCTGGATATCCCCTAGTCTTGGTGCCAGAATCAAATTAACGTCAGGAAAGGTGAAATCCATGCCATAGAGATAGCTAGATCTTTGTGGGCAGCTTTCTTCGAGTCAGCAGTGAGCGCCATCACTCTGCTGCTGACCACAAAATCCGTGCCAATGTTTCAGGAGATAGACTGCGAGCCCTGCCATTCACTAAGGTCCCAGATACCCCATGGCGTTATAAGCTCACACTACCAGCAAATTACGGTGCAAATCATTTGAACTGAAGGGTTCAGGGAAATATTTAACTAATGGCGTACGCTCCAGTAAAATTCAGTCCGACTTTCTGCAGTGAGTTTAATGGGAAATTAATGTGCAAATCCTGCAAGTTCTTAAAAATAACAGGAAGGCTAAGGGCGAGATGTCGTGGATATTCGCAAATCACGGCATATCTCTTATTCCTCTGAACTAGCTGTGAAAATCTTTGCACAATAATAACGATGTATGATAACACGCTGGGTTTTTCCCAGAAAGGTCTGGCCCAATATGTTGTATTACATGGGCCCCATCCCCGTGGACTATTTATCATCCATATCCCACCATGCAGTTTATTGAAAACACAAATTTGTACTATTCCAGTGACTAATTAATTTATTTTTTATCTCTGGATAACATGCTGCCACAGTATAACTCAAGTATTTCAGCCTCGTATAGTGGTGAATATTAAAATGATGAACAGTGCAATGATTGACCTGAGAGGTTAGTGATTAGGTTATTATTACTGGAAGTATCTGTTAGAAAAGTGGTGTATTAATTCAGAAGCTTGAACAGGATCAGTTTGGATAAACGAGACCAATCCAGTGTTTGTGCTTTATAAATGTCAATCCTGATTATTAGAGGGACAGTCAGTCAATATTCTGTTAAGGGTGTTCCCTTCAACAGAAGCAGTAGTCCTCTCTGGTGTTACACACGATAGTGCCCTTGGTCTATTTCTTACCTTCATGCATGACTGTAACACATTTGAGCTTCAAATTATGGTAAAGGCAGATGTCGTTACATTGTTTACCCCTATTAAATTGGCATCGTTTTGAGGCTCAGTAGCTCGTTCTGTCCAATGCAACTGCCATAAACTGGAGCTTTGGGCAACAAACTGACAGCTCAAATTTCAAGCAAAATAAACACTCTCCATACACAGCTACACAATCTCATTTAGTGTTTTCTTTTACAAGCACTAGCTTGCAGAATACTCAGATGTTTGAAATTATTATAGAAACTTAGATTTCCTGGCAACTGTACCTTCTCAACATCTCCAGTAGAACACACAAATATTTAGGGCTGGCTCACAAAGCTAAACAGGCACCTGACAACATTTCCGATCAAAGTCTCATCATTCATTCCTGAAGTAGTCAGCATGGTGTTTATTTGTACCTGCAAATACATCTCTTCAACATTATCTGCCAGAAGCACTACTCGACCAACAACCATAGCTTTCTTTTGTTTGTAGTATCTCTAAATTACTCGTAATGGTGGATTATATTTTTAAAAGGAATTTCTCAGGACTTTGGACTGCTGTAGTAGGATGAAGTGAATCATTTTGCTTATCTCTTCCAAAAGTAAGTTTTTTGATCGATTTAAACAAAAGGACAGAATTATTGGGGGTGAAATTGGTCTTCGCCAAATGTGCACAATGGGTGATAATAAAGCGGCAGCCTGTTTCACACCCTGCCCAATTTTCTTTTCCATTGAGGTTCGCTGAAGACAATTTCGTCCCTTTCTATCATATATATAAAGATGATAATTTGCAGTGCACTTTATGCCATGTTAAAGTGGTAAATTAGCACTGAATTTGTCCTCTACATAAATACAGCATTTTTTCTATTACATCAGCAAAAGCCCTAGTATATTTGAAATGGATGCGTTAATTTATGCTGTAAAAATGGCCGCCCTTGTCTCGGATTGGTCCCCTTGGAGGATAAATCACACCCTGAAGTTTCTCTGGAATGTGTAACTGGATCCGCCCAGTCCAAGTTCTCACTGACTTTGCAAATTGTAACTCGATCCACTTTGACTTCCAGAAGCTACAGAGGACAGATCTTCCCAGAAGCCACCAAGTGCCAGCCAAGGTCCCTTACCCCAGCGCAAATGCATGACCCCCCTCCTCCTGCCATAGATGGGGCATTGTGTGCGGATTGTTAACGGGTTTATTGCGTATGAAATGAATAGTGACCGTGTCGTGATTTCTGGATTGGCAGATCCTCTCTCCCCTCCGATCCCCTGTGTCTCCTCCTCCCTCCCCGCCCCCCCAAGCTCGCTCTCTCTTCCTCCCCTCTCCAAAAGCGCGCTCTCTCTTCCTCCCCCTCCCCCAAAGTGCGCTCTCTTCCCCCTCCTCCCACACTCTCTCTCTCTCTCTCTCTCTGACCCCCCCAGAAATCTCTCCCCCCCCCCCACAAGCTCTCACTCTCTCTCTTCCCCCCGCGCCCACCCCCCCCACAAGCTCTCTCTCTCCCTCTCCCTCCCTCTCGCTCTATCTCTCCCCCTCCCTCCCTCCATGCCCGGCCGGCTGCCTCTCTTCCCTCGGCCCCAGGCGCGCGCTCTCTCTCTCTCTCTCTCTCTTTTCCCTCCCACCCGCGGTTGCTCGGAGGATCAAAAAGCCCAGTTGGCAGCTGCTTGGAGGCTCGTGGAACAAGGTCGGACTGATTGCAGGGCCCTAGTTTCGGTTCGGGGCTGCACTGCCGGTTTCAGCACTTGCGGTTCAGGCGGGAGGCATCGGGGGCGGAGTCTCAACAGGACGCATGTGCAGAAGAACAGACAAAGTACAATACAAATAGTCAACCCCATTGGTATGATGCTACTTAAATGCAACCAAGAATAATGAAAGGAAAAACTAGCAGGAAAACACCCAAAGTCTGCAAGGTAGTTGATCCCAAAATATTAGATATGCTCCCAGAGGTGTCTAATTCCAGGGGCTGTCAAAGTTCCTTGTAGTGTGCACTCCCTTTCAGCCTTCAGCCTTTTGGTCTCTGCATTAATACAAATAAACATTGTCAATGCTGCCAATCCTGTAAACTGGGCAATGAAATGCTGCACTGCCATTGTTTTAACTCCAGTTCAAGCGATCAGCACATCATCCAGTGTTGGGGTTTCCACAGGGGAAAAAACTTTTTGGGGCATATTGCCCCTCTTTGTAAAGGGACTGTAATATTCTTAAAAATCTTCAAGGATCCAGGACACATCCCAGGTCTAGTTCCCCAGATGGGCCTCACAACCACCAATCAGCAGGCTGGTACACATAAGAACATAAGAAATTGGAGCAGGAGTAGACCAATGGTTTCAGTTTGCGTACCAGCCACTGATACTGTACCCAGTGGATCCCAGACCCGGGAACACGGGAACTCACAGCTTGGAACTCCTGGCTCTATCCGAAACAGGAAATGCATGCATGTGCATGACTGTCAATATATTAATAAATTGATGCTGTGATGAACGTGAGTCTGTGAATAAGTGGAAATGCAAAATGGCAAGTCTCAAGAGGAAGGAAAATGCTCACTAAATTTAGGGGTTGAAATTACACCCCTTGGCTTCCCCTCTTTAAAATATAGTATATATAAAGTTTTGATTTCCTCCTCTATGATCTCCCCCCTCCCCCCATCCCCCACACCCACACCCACCCTTCTCTGCAAGCACTCGTTAATGCTAAGTTGTGATTCCACAGGTGCAGGTCGTTCCCCAGTATCTTTCCCAACTCATCATCCTTCATATATGACCCCCAGAGGTCAAAGTCTCAAAATAAGGGGTCGGCCATTTAAGATTGAGATGAGGAGAAATTTCTTCATCAGAGGGTGGTGAATCTTTGGGATTTTCTACCCCAGAGGGCTGTGAATGCTCATTCATTGAGTATATTCAAGACAGTGATTGATAGATTTTTGAATATTATGGGAATCAAGATATATGGGAATAGTGCAGGAAAGTGGAGTTGAGGTAGAAGATCAGCAATGATCTCATTGAAAGGCGGAGCAGGCTCGAGGGGCCGAATGGCCTACTTCTGCTCCTATTTCTTATGTTTTGCTGTCAATGTTGGCAGGATTGTGGAGGAAATCCAATCGTACTCTCACCTGATATCCATGTTGTGATGGGAGTTATTGGGTAGTCACCAAGAGCGGAAACCCTGGATTACTTTTCCCTTCCCTGGCCTAAGGGCATCCTGTCCACTAATCTAGCTGAAATGAACTAACACAGCCTAGATCTGGGACTGTATGTTTCAGTCAGTACCACAATGGATGGCACTGTTACCTGCTGAGCCATTGAAGAGCTCTAAAAGCAGATGCTGGAAATCTGAAATTAAAACACAAAATGCTAGAACTACTCATTGCATCTGTGGAAAGAGAAACACAGGGTTAATGTTTACGGGTGAGACCATTCATCTGTTTTTAGTTCATTACAGAACTCTACCTTTTTTCGAGTACAATTTTAGTTACAGTACATCAGAAATCAGCTAGTGCTGAAGACAACTGGTCATATGACTAGGTGCTTCAGATAACCTCATCCCATTTAAATGTCATCAACTATATTCAGAAATTGTTAAAAGCAGTAAGGCTTTACATTATTAAGGATATGCTCAATGTATGTCGTTGATACGCTGAAGAGTGTAAAATTACATCCAAGAAAGAATAATAATTAATTTTTTTATTGGGATTAAAGGTAATGCCTCTCCTGTAGCAATTAACATTACTAATAAAATAAGTAACTACCATTTGTCTATAAATTTCAAACATTTCCACAATACTTGAAGCTATTTTTCCTTCAAATTTTAAGCCTAATTTTAGCCCATGGAAAATTATGAATGTTATTTTTTGTTAAATCAACATTCATTCCTTTACTTTCCTATCTCAAAAATTGTAATCTTGTCAGAGAAAGAATGCATATTAGATATTCACTATTCAGCTGCTAATTAAGTTAACATTTATTTATAAGATTTAAAGAATGACTGATTCAGCTAATATTGACCATTAAATGCAACGATTATCATGAACACCCCTGTGTTTCCACTGTTCCTGCAAAGGTCAAAGGACAAGGTTAGTTTATGAGCTTATTCTGCCATGTATCACTGCAGGCAGCACCACTGAACAGCAGGATGGATAAACGCCACTCACCTCTCCATTTATTACCCCTGTCAACTGGTAAGGGATTTCTTATGTAGTGAAAAGCCCATCAACAATGAATCAGTGGAGTGAATACGACAGTTGATTTGTGAATTCAGATTATATGAAGTGACTAGATTTCAGTGGACTATGTAGATAAAGAAACTGTCATGATAAAATAGGATGTGCAGTTCAGCAAACAAAATTCATCATATATCTGAAAAAGCTATTTCAATGTCATGAAATAATTTGAAAATGTAAGTTATTTGGCACTTCATTGCTTTATGCTTTTATTTGGTGCACAAAGACAGTAAAACACGTTCATTGACACTAATTATACTGCGCATTAACATTTATTATCTTGCATAATCTGTGTATGAATCATCATTTGTTTCTGATGTTGTCCAACACAAGATATTAATCATCTGAAGTAGGTATTGTAGGGAGTTAATTTGAAGAAATACCTCAAAAATCTTTAAGATGCCATTGTAACCAATAGATTAGAAATGGTTACTAAATAATTATTTCCATTGTGCACAGTAGCCAACAATGTTATTAACGTTTTCCTATGTGTCAAACATGTAAACAGAATATTGATGATTTACATCTGAGTTAACAGCATACTCAAAATTTTGCTGGTATCTGTGCAAACTAATTTTTATGTTTGTGTGAATAAAATATACATTACATACAGTAAATACTGTACAGGTTATATGTAATTCACTGTTAATATAAAATTTAAGTTTGAGTCATTTTTTTTCTGTGCATTTTAGCGTGGGTTTGAGTAAATGTATATGTTACTCTGTAAATGTTGATTGACCCCATTGCCCTTTAATTTCATTGATCCCACGGGCAATTAACATTAGCTTATTTGTTTAGATATAGTCATATTTTCTTTTTCTCTAAAATGAACTGAGAATCACTCAGAATTCTCTTTCTGTAAACTGACAGCTTTGAAAGGTGGCTTTAATGTGAATATCAGCTACTTTATTGCCTTGACTTGTGTGACCTCATCTACTCGAATGAAGTCATTCACTGAGCTAAGGAAGACAAACCTTCGTTCCAGGGAATTAATCAAGTCCATCAAGTGCCCCGCTTTACAGCCTTATCTCTAGCTAGTGAGAGAGTGAGCAGTTAGAAACTTGACAGGCCAGATAGCCTCCTGTCCTTCACGTTATGCCAACATCAAAGGGGAACAAAGAGGTTTCCACAAGCTGAAACTATCTCTGGATAAGTGCAGCTGACATAATTTCTAGCTTGGGGATTACATTGTTTTAGAACAAGGTATTTTAGGGAGAATGACTACAATACATTGCACTGAACTTTAACTTTTTGATGATTAACTCCACCGATAGGAATGCTCAGCACATAATCGCTTGGCCTGCCTTTTCATCCCAAGCTATCGCAGAAGCCATAAACATTCCAATTAGGCAGCCAATTAAAATGAGAAAGAACCTCCTGAATTATACAGCAGTTGGAAGCTGTTCTGCCTTTTAGTTGTCAGACTGTGAAAGGTTTTTATTGCATTTGAACTGAAGGAGGTGAAAGAATTAAGTGAAACAGTTATGTTTGAAAGGATTGTATGAAGGGGCAGAGCAGTGATAATAGTTCTCAGCGTTAGTGTTAGAGAGCCATTAGTAGGGTATAAAAAAGCATTGTTATGCTAAGAGGTGGACATTGTAGAAGCTAGACAGATCCATTGACGCAATGAAACTAAAATCAAATTTTATTTGATGGTTGCCTTACTGGTGAGGGGCAGGACAAGGTAGCCATTTGCAAATTCCAGATAATAGGAACTATGTGCTTTAATAATGCACACTATACTTGCAATTCTTCCCTGATGATCTGGAGGAAAAATAAATCTAACTTTGTAGGATATTTTTATTAAAAAAGCTTAGGATCAAAATAAAATAAGGAACTCCCAGGCAACGACATGGAGCTCAAGTATTATCAAAAAGAGACATTCTCTTCTACATTGCATAGATTGCTTATTGTCATTCATTTAGCCATTGGTGGCATATTGGAAAGTTAAACTAATGATACCATGAATGAAGCTGCCTTTGAAGTGCTGAAGTAACCACTTACAGTAATTAGGATATCCTTGAACAAGTGTTTCTGAAGTATTGGCTGGTTCCTTGGCATTTGCCTCCTTTCCTGCCTACTAACTAGGAAGGCTTGATCTTCGATAATTATCCACCCACTGAGCCTCCAACCATGACAGTCAATTCCCAGGGGATTCTGGGATGCCTGTACTGTTGACTGATGACTTCAAAATGTCAGAAGCATTAGGTCTGAATGTTAAGCAACAAAATTATCTGTTTTCACTGCCTTCAATCAAAGTTATTATGGATTTTATAATTACTTACTGTGGGAACAATTTTCCCCAGTATGAATATGTGAAGAACAAATAACACAAATGAAAAGCCTCCTGTATAGAAGGTTTCATTATCTTATGCATTCAAATCAACTCTAAAAATAAGTGCCTTTGCCACAGATGTACAGCATCATTGATATGATGTACATTTCTTTCCTCGTTTATATTAAGCCTCTGATCAATCATTGCTGACAGTGCAGTGTCTTTGTGTGAGAGGCTGTTGGACAAATGTTTTAGCTTGTGAGAAGAAATTGTTAGCATTTGAAAAGAGAACAGTGCAGAGAGGATTAATGGCCCACTTTGATGGATTATAATGTAGGGAAATTGCTCAATATTGATATGAAAATGTTTGTGAATTGGCTGCATGGAATTGCCAATGGAAAATGAAGGCTGTTAATTTCATCTTGTCACTGTTATCAGTCCAGGCTCAGCTCCTGCCAAAGGCTGGTCAACAAAGACCGATGAGTGCGCTTGAAAAACAGATGAATAGGGCTGCAGTGAAAATCGATGTAATCAAAACACTGAACTGCCCAGTGTTACAATGTCAATTATTTTGTGCTTTATGATAATACGGCTCATTATTATATCAAAGAACAGTTTTTTACTAAATGCCAATTATGGAATGTTATTTGAGGCTGAAGTATTTGTTTCCCAACAATATAATTGTCAACTTTGTATGCAATATTTATAAAGCACAGTAATTATAAAACTACATCCCAGTGATTTGGATGTGGAACTGTCAGTAATTGGATTATCGCAATAAAGCAGTACAGGTATAGTCAAAACACATTTAAACATCACATTTGGGGCAGTTTAATTTTTGTCATTTTAGATCTATATGGCACAGAAAGGAGACTGTGTTATTCTAAATCTACACCACTAATTAAAATATTTTACCCATATAATGGATATATGCTTAACGCAAAGCAGTGCTTTATATTTAATGCTTCTTCTCCAATGTCCATATATGCAAACATTTTATTTAAACATTTATTGTCCATTTTAATGTTAACATAGTAAGTAAATTGTGGGATGGATTTAAACTTGGTCATTATTAAACTGTGTTTGTCATAATGTCCTTATTAATGGAATTCAAAAAAACTCTGTAGAGAATATCTTCTCTTAAAATACATCACACAACTACACTGAATTTCAGGAAAACTATTTTATACCTGGCCTCAGTATGAATGGCACAATCATGAATCCTGTGAAAAGGATACGTAAAAACCCGAGTCTCTGAATTTTTTTATCTTATTGCTTTCATCTGTATTTCAATAAACATTTTTCTTACTTCATTATTTGACTTCTTTGCAATACTGATCTGCTTGCTTCTTGTCTATTTCTAGGCACTTTTTTATTTGTGTTTTTATTGTCGTTCTGTTTTTAATTTTACAAATCTGCTCAGTTATAACCTGCTATTTATCATCTTTGTCTAGCAAGTTAAGCATGATAATAAGTGGTTCTATAAAAACAGTGAAATCAATAAACATTTGTATTTTATAAATTAAAGAAATGTATTTTCAATTTCAAAGCATCACATTGATAAAGAATTTAATTCAATATCTGAAAAAGAACATTTCATAAAATGCTGCAGCACGGAAGGAGGCCATTTGGCTCATTGTACTCTTTGGTAGAGCTATCCAATTAATCCCACTCCCCTGCTCTTTTTCCATACCCTGTTTAAAAAAAAATTCCTTCACGTATTTATCCAATTCTCTTTTGAATTTTACTATTGAAGCTGCAAGCGCCACCTTTCAAACAGTGCATTCCCGATCACAACAACTCACTATGTGTAAAAAAAATATGATTCCTCATGTCACCTCAGGTTCTTTTGCCAATCACCTTAAATCTGTGTGCTCCTTCTGCAGGTGTTAAAAAGTTTCTTATTTACTCTATCAAAACCATTCATGATTTTGAACACTGCTATCAAATCTCCTCTTAACCTTCTCTACTCTAAGGAGAACAACCCCAGCTTCTCCAATCTCTCCATATAACTGAAGTCCCTCATCCCTGGTACCATTCTAGTAAATCTCCTCTGCATTCTCTCCAAGGCTTTGACCTCCTTCCTAAAGTTTGGTGCACAGAATTGAACACAATACTCCAGTTGAGGTCTAACCAATGTTTTATAATGGGTTAGCATAACTTCTTTGCTTTTGTACTCTATGCACAGAATTTTCTGAGTTCCGTGCGGGCGTGATTGGAGGTGGGAAATGTTTTTAAAAGTTGGAGTGGGTCAGGAATCTGGCGTCATCCCGCGCCCCACCCCCCCGCCACGCGCCTTTCCCTCGGGCGCGTTTGCCAGTGCAACAGCGACCTGACCGGCAGAGGTGAGCAACCTAATTGAAAGCATTCATCATCATCATAGGCAGCCCGTCGAAGCCAGGATGACTTGCTTCCACGCCAAAAAGTTCACAGGTTTTTTCAATGAAGGACCTAATATTCCAGATCCCGAACGACATCCTGAAGGGTGGAAGATGCCTGTGCGTGGATTTTTTTAACGTGTAGTGGCCGTTGCACACCAGACACCACACGGGCTTGACAGAGCTAGGTCTTGGTCCAGTAGTAAGGATTACCCAATACGACTAGAGACTAGCTCTGCTGCACGGACTTAATGCGCACACATATTGCAGTGTGGGCTGGCTGGCCCGTGCTGCCCCTGGGCCCTCGCCTCTTTTGGGCTCCAAACTCATGCCTCTCCTGGGCCCCGGTCACTTCCCTCTACAAACTCTTGCTGCTCTTTCGTCCCTCCTGCTGTACCTGCCCGTACTGCAATCAGCGACCTGGCACGCGCTGCTCCCTGCAGTGGCATGCCGCCACACGCTGCTCCCTCCAATAGCCCCGGCCTGCTGATGGTCTTACAGGCTGGGACCGTGCCGATTTACGGGCTGGCCCACCGCACGCTGCTCCCTCCAATGGCTTGAAATCATTATCAGCTTGTTGTCAGTCACTTAAGCATCTTTCCCCCCAACCTTTCAAATTTCCTTGCATGACCACGGGATTCACGCAGCTAGGGATCCACGTCTGTCAACCTGAGGTGGGAACCTGAGTAGCCATTGATCCAGCTGATTACTTGTCAGCATCAAATATACTATAAAAGCTCCAACCTCACAGCTGATCACTTTCCTCAGACAGAAGATGTTGCCAATTGTACTGCCAGCACAGATTTAACTTTCTGCAGGCTGCAAGTGTTTCCAACAAAGTCTCCATCCAGTGTCACCTCATTGGAAGAACCTCTATCACCACTCACAGATTGCTTCTTTCAACTCTACTTGACATCAGCAACACCAGACACACCAGCAGCACCAACAACAACCTTCTCCGCAATCACCTGATGCTACACAGGACAGAAGGCATCAGCACATTGCTGCCTGGGTGGCCAGCGATGGCCTCATCATGCCCAGATTTATGTAACTTCACACATTACACCCATATGGCTGCCACATGCTGCGCCAGGTTGGCACCACCCCACAGCGACACCATAAAGCATCCCCACAATGACCAAGCCATTCCTTTCACACTGATCACCATTGGAAATACTAGGGGACCGAGGGTCCATTGAGAAGGAGGAACTGAAGGATAGCCTTATGAAGAGGGAAATTGTGTTAGGGAAATTGATGGGATTGAAGGCCGATAAATCCCCAGTACCTGATAGTCTGCATCCCAGAGTACTTAAGGAAGTGGCCATAGAAATAGTGGATGCAGTGGTGATCATTTTCCAACAGTCTATCGACTCTGGATCAGTTCCTTTGGACTGGTGGGTAGCTAATGTAACACCACTGTTTAAAAAAGGAGGGAGAGAGAAAATGGGTAATTATAGACCGGTTAGCCTGACATCAGTAGTGGGGAAAATGTTGGAATCAATTATTAAAGATGAAATAGCAGCGCATTTGGAAAGCAGTAACAGGATTGGTCCAAGTCAGCATGGATTTATGAAAGGGAAATCATGCTTGACAAATCTTCTGGAATTTTTTGAGGATGTAACTAGTATATTGGACAAGGGAGAACCAGTGTATGTGGTGTATTTGGACTTTCAAAAGGCTTTTGACAAGGTCCCACACAAGAGATTAATGTGCAAAATTAAAGCACATGGTATTGGGGGTAATGTATTGACATGGATAGAGAACTAGTTGGCAGACAGGAAGCAGAGAGTTGGGATAAACGGGTCCTTTTCAGAATGGCAGGCAGTGACTAGTGGGGTGCCGCAGGGCTCAGTGCTGGGACCCCAGCTCTTTACAATATACATTAATGATTTATATGAAGGAAATGAGTGTAATATCTCCAAGTTTGCAGATGACACTAAACTGGGTGGCGGTGTGAGCTGTGAGGAGGACGCTAAAAGGCTGCAGGGTGACTTGGACAGGTTAGGTGAGTGGGCAAATGCTTGTCAGATGCAGTATAATGTGGATAAATGTGAAGTTATCCACTTTGGGGGCAAAAACACGAAGGCGTAATATTATCTGAATGGTGGCAGATTACGAAAGATGGAGGTGCAACGAGACCTGGGTGTCATGGTTCATCAGTCATTGAAAGTTGGCATGCAGGTACAGTAGGCGGTGAAGAAGGCAAATGGTATGTTGGTCTACATAGCTTGGGGATTTGAATATAGGAGCAGGGAGGTCTTACTGCAGTTGTACAGGGCCTTAGTGAGGCCTCACCTGGAATATTGTGTTCAGTTTTGGTCTCCTAATCTGAGGAAGGACATTCTTGCTATTGAGGGAGTGCAGCGAAGGTTCACCAGACTGATTCCTGGGATGGTGGAACTGACATATGAGGAGAGACTGGATCAACTGGGCCTTTATGCACTGGAGTTTAGAAGGATGAGAGGGGATCTCATAGAAACTTACAAGATTCTGACGGGACTGGACAGGTTAGATGCGGGAAGAATGTTCCCAATGATGGGGAAGTCCAGAACGAGGGGACACAGTCTTAGGATAAGGGATAGGCCATTTAGGACTGAGATGAGGAGAAACTTCTTCACTCAGAGAGTTGTTAACCTGTGGAATTCCCTGCTGCAGAGAGTTGTTGATGCCAGTTCATTGGATATATTCAAGAGGGAGTTAGATACGGCCCTTACGGTGAAAGGGATCAAGGTATATGGAGAGAAAGCAGGAAAGGGAATGATCAGCCATGATCTTACTGAATGGTGGTGCAGGCTCGAAGGGCCGAATGGCTACTCCTGCACCTATTATCTATGTTTCTATGTTCTATGGTGGAGGTACCATTCACTGCAACTCACTGAGCCACTTCCAAAGATGCACACAAATTTCTCCAAGACCGGAAAGTGGTGAAAATAATGGTTTTTGTGGTTGAGATCACATTAATGGAAACTTGACATTAACATTGAATAAAACACCCATGTGAATCTACTTGTGTGTCATCTTTCTCTTACATGTGCTTCTATGAGGTGCAGCCCCTGTGGCTTCAGCAGAGGTCGAGGCAGTCTGCTCACTTCCCTGCTGTGATTGCCTAGACACACTTGGCTGATGTACATTTGATTTTGGAGCCTCTGATGGCCCCACCAAAGTCTGCTCCTGTGATGGAGCAAGGGCAGCCATGGCTATTGCTGTCCGAGGAGGTACCTGGGGCTCTGACTGAGGGAGTGGCAATGGGGGAGAAGTGTGAGCGCTTTGAGAGGAGCCACCAGTTCCATGTCCCCACTCACCATCATCCCTCTCATGGGCCACCCGCACTTCCCTGCTAGCAAGGAGCTGGAGAGCACCTTGCTACACATCAACGGGGCCATGAGAACCCACGTCCATGCTAACATCCCTCCTAGAGAGAAGGTCTATAAGCCTCTGCCATCTATTCTCCAGAGATAGCATGTGCTCCTGTGAGTGTCGCATTAGCTGCTCTATGCAGGTGGCCATCCTTTCCATGGAGGAGCCTACAGTCATCATCACCTGCGACACGGTGCTCATGTTGGAGATGGACTCCTCCATTCTCTGAACATTTGCAGTGATTGCGCTCGCAAAACCTGTCACAGCCCCCTGCACTTCTTCCTGCACCTCCAGGATCACTCTCTTTCTGGATGGCCCCCGAGGCTCAGCATCTTCATGCAGCTGAGCAGAGCTGGGAGCATCTCCACTACTGTCCCTATCTCCATCATCTGTTCTTGCTCACTTGTGAGTTGTGACACACTAGGTGACAACACGACTCTATTTCACGTGAGACCCATTGAGGTGTGCGTCTCTATGCTGGTGCTGGGTGCACTTATGCCTGGTGATGGTGCACCCTCGGAGGCTGGAGGTTCCTCTGAGGAATCGTCTTTCTCTTCCTCCTGGACAGTGGGATGGAGAAGTGTGGCTCTTGATGTACCTGTGCGAGAGTAAAGAGATGAGTTAGATATGTCATATGAATAATGGTTACAGATACCATTATGCACATGATGACCTTTCAGTGGCTGATGACATTAGTCTCCATATGAGGGATTGGTTTACGCCATGTAGCTGTTTGATAAGTAATTCTGTCACCAGGTTGCTGAGATGTCCCCCTCTCTCCATCTCCCACCTCCAGCTGGTCGGTGACTCCTGATACCTCTAACGCAGCTTCCTCTGCTGTTGTGAGGGTGACAAATGATGGAGGGCCACCTCCAGTTATCTCCCTCTTCCTTTTATTGTGGGCTCTCTTTTCCTGCAAGGAGGGAAAGAAGAGAAGGTTGAGTGAGAATTGTGAAATGAGTGTAAGGAATGGATGAGTTTTATCTTAAGAGGGAGACTCTGATGGAGTGGGGTGGCTAGTTGGTGTGATTGTGTTCGGACGAAGGTGAGTGTCATGGTGGCTGGTAAGATGGGAATGTGATAATGGAGATAGAGAGGGAGGGATGGGTGGATGTGCAAGGTATGTTGGTGTGAGTATTGATGTGCAGGACTAGTGTTGGGAAGGCAGAGTGATGGGGATGTGATGAGAGGCATAGCAGGATGAGATTGAGTGTAGCTTTGTACTAACATTTCCTGATCTAATGAGATCATTGAAATGTTTGCGGCACTGTACCCAATTTGTAGCCGGGCTCTTTTTCTCTCCTGGGGAGGACTCTTCCACCCATCGGAGGAGAAGAGGACCTCCCCGCGTTCTCTAAGTCCTTCCACAAGCATCATCATGTCATAGGCAGTCCCTTGAAATCGAGGAAGACTTGCTTCCACTCCAAAAATGAGTTCCCAGGTGACTGAACAGTCCAATTCGGGAATTACAATCTCTGTTGCAGATGGGACAGACAGTCGTTGGAGGAAAGGGTGGGTAGGAGTCTGGTTTGCCACACGCTCCTTCCGCTGGTTTTCTACATGCTCTCGGCGACGAGCCTCAAGGTGCTCAGCGCCCTCCCGGATGCTCTTTCTTCACTAAGGGCGGTCTTTGGCCAGGGACTCCCAGGTGTCGGTGGGGATGTTGCCCTTTATTAAGGAGGCTTTGAGGGTGTCCTTGAAACATTTCCTCTGCCCACCTTGGGCTCGCTTGCCGTGTAGGAGTTCCGAGTAGAGCACTTGCTTTGGGAGTCTTATGTCGGGCATGCAGACAATGTGGCCCGCCCAACGGAGCTAGTCGAGTGTGGTCAGTGTTTCGATGTTGGGGATGTTGGTCTGATCAAGAACACTGACGTTGGTGCGTCTGTCCTCCCAGGGGATTTGCGAGATCTTGCGGAGGCATCGTTGGTGATATTTCTCCAGCGATTTGAGGTGTCTACAGTATATGGTCCACGTCTCTAAGCCATACAGGAGGGCGGGTATCACGACAGTCCTGTAGACCATAAGCTTGGTGGCAGATTTGAGGGCCTGATCTTCGAACACTCTCTTCCTCAGGCGGCCGAAGCACATGGAGGGAATGATTGGAGAACCTGGGTACAACCCTCTGCCTCTATGCTGTCATGTTTTCAAGTGTTTGGAACAATCAAAAGCTCCAGTGCAATGACTGCCCACTCCGAGATGAACCTTCAAATGCAAATGTAGTCATGGCTCCTTTAAATCTACCGGCTAAAAACGCGTCATGGATGACATCATCAGACCTGCACCAATTAATAGTAACATGCTGGGTGGGCTTAACAGGCCCCATTAGTGTAAAGTCGATTTTTGGAGTGGGATAGAAGCAGCAATGGGGTCACGAACAGCCACGCTGACCGCCAACACCCAACCCGCCAGGTACAGAACAGTCCAGCCTATGCCTCTATTAATAAAGCCAAGGATCCTATATGCTTTTTTAACAACTTGTCCTTCAACCTTCAAGGATTTGTGTTCCAACACTCCCAGGTGGTTCTGTTCTTGCACCCTCTTTAAATTTGTACCACTAAATTCATATTGCCTCTCCTCATTCTTCCCACCAAAATGTATCACTTCACACTTCTCTGCATTAAATTTCATCTGTCATGTGTCTGTCCATTTCATCAGTCTGTTTTTCTCCTCCTGAAGTCTGTTTACTACATTTCCAAGTTTTGTATCATCTGCAAATTTTGAAATAATGCCCTGTATACCCAAGGCCAGGTCATTAATATATATCAAAAAGAGTAGTGATCCTGAAACCGAACCCTGGGGAACACAACTGTATATCTTCCTCCAGTCTCAAAAACAACTGTGCACCACTGCTCTCTGGGGGCAAAATTGCCCCTTTTTATAGCCTCATTAGCCCCCCCGGGAGCGCTAATAGCGCACAAGATAGTTTTTGCCCAGGGGAGGGGAGCACTACCGCCACCTGGGAAATTGCCCGGGAGGTTGCGTAGATGCTGGCATGACAGGGCGCACCCTAGGCCGCCACGCAACCAGCGCCGTGCGCGGCAACCCCTCACCACTCCGCGCCGACCCCCTTAATGCCCTGCAGGGGAAATTGCCCCGCGGGCGGATGTCAACACCAGCTTTGTGAGCCAAGAAGCTGGCGGACATCTGCTCTCGGGGCAGTGATTAAAGGGGAGGGCACCAGTGCCCCTGGCCACCATCTTTTTTTGTCGGCCGACTCTCTGGTCGGTTCGACCATGATGGCCCTTGCCACTGGACCACCATCGTGCCGGCACTCCGTCATGCATGCTGGACTGTTGGCCCAGTCACAGGCTGCCCTGGTGGCTCAGTAGCGGCCATCAGAGGCCATGCAGAGTGCGCAATGACTCCTCCCCTTTAATCAAAACTTTCGCCCCAGTCGCCCTGGGACCCGCCCCCAAAGGAAGTGGAGTGCCAGAGATAGCACTCCACTTCCTTTGAGGGACGGGAAGCCCAATTCAGTGGCGGGTGCTAAAGGTCCTGGCCCTGGAAGGTTACCGCTTCCAATCGGGACGCGGGCCAATTTCGACCCCGCTGTCCCTTAGCCAATTTTCTATCCATGCTGTCACTGTTCCTTTAATCCCATGGGCTTCAAATTGCTAACAAGTCTATTATGTGGTACTTTGTCAAATGCCTTTTGAATGTCCATATACCCATCAACCATATTATCCTTGTCAACTCTCTCCATGCTTTGTTCAAATAATTCGATCAAGTAAATCAAAAACGATTTGCCGTTTAAAAAATCCGTGCTGACTTTCATTTATTAGCCGTACTTTTCGAAATGGCAATTAATTTTTTCTTGAATTATTATCGCTTAAATTTCCCCATCACCGACATTAAGCTGACTGGCCTGTAGTTGCCGGGTTTAACCTTCTCCCTCTTTTTAAACCGGGGTATAACATCTGCAATCCTCCATTCTTCTGGCTGCACCCTCATATCCAAGGAGGATTTGGTCAGAGCTTCCACAATTTCTACCCTTACTTCCCTCAGTAATCTAGGATGCATTCCATTTACCTTGGATTTTTAAGTTTTTCTGCAAAATGAAGAACCTCTAGCAGTCCCTCTGTCGGTTGGCAGGATTATCGTCCAACAAAAATTTCAACTGGGGAATCCGAAAAGTGCATCCCCGTCGCCAATCTGTGATATCTTGAGACACAGTAAACACAGAGTGTGCACAACTTGGCTCCCAGGTAGAACTGTGCAGAACACATGGCTTTATTGTTATTACAGAGGCTGAGCTCCAAGTCATAGTCAACGTATTCGCTGAGGCGTACGAAAGCATGGGCCTTACACTAAACATGGGCCTTAGACAAAGGTCCTCCACCAACCTGTCCCCGCCGCACAGCACTGCTCTCCCAGTCATCAAGATCCACGGCACGGCCCTGGACAATGTGGACCATTTCCCATACCTCGGGAGCCTCTTATCAACAAGAGCAGACATTAACGACGAGATCCAACACTGCCTCCACTGCGCCAGTGCAGCTTTCGGCTGCCTGAGGAAAAGTGTGTTTGAAGACCAGGCCTTCAAATCTGCCACCAAGCTCATGGTCTACCACCCTCCTGTATGGCTCAGAGACATGGACCATGTACAGTAGACAACTCAAGTCGCTGGAGAAATATCACCAACGACGTCTCCGTAAGATCCTGCAAATCCCCTGGGAGGACATTCGCACCAATGTTCACATCCTCGACCAGGCCAACATCCCCAGCATTGAAGCACTGACCGCACTTGATCAGCTCCGCTGGGCAGGCCACATTTTTCGCATGCCAGACACGAGACTCCCAAAGCAGGCGCTCTACTTAGAGCTCCTTCACGGCAAACGAGCCAAAGGTGGGCAGAGGAAACGTTACAAGGACACCTTCAAAGCCTCTCTGATAAAGTGCAACATCCCCACTGACACCTGGGAGTCCCTGGCCAGAGGCTGCCCTAAATGGAGGAAGTGCATCCAGGAGGGCGCTGAGCACCTCGAGTTTCATCGCCGAGAACATGCAGAAATCAAGCACAGGCAGCGGAAAGAGCATGCGGCAAACCAGTCCCACCCACCCTTTCCCTCAACGACTATCTGTCCCACCTGTGACAGGGACTGTGGTTCTCGTATTGGACTGTTCAGCCACTTAAGGACTCATTTTTAGAGTGGAAGCAAGTCTTTCTCGATTCTGAGGGACTGCCTATGATGATGATTGTTATTACAGGGAATGCATTTTAAAGAAAGCTAAACTATTTAATCTGCATCATTTGCTGATTTTCTAATTTTAACTTAATTTATAATTATTGCATATATTCATTTTGTTTAATTATAATTAATCTTTATTATACTGATTTTACTATTGTATATTCTTTATTGTATTATTTACAATGTAATTTGAATTTTGTTTTTTTAGTTTTTTCACCTGTGTCTATCTGCGTCCGCATTTTGGCTGCCGCTTCAGATCCAAGCCTTTTACCTCTTTTCCACTTCCTTCTCCTGCTTTTTCTCTCTTTCCCTCCCTTGTCAATATCTAACGTGTTGTAAGACTGTTGTGAAGTACCTTGGGATGTTTTACTATGTGAAGCAGAAGCCAAGAACAGAGATCACAGATGGAATGGAAAGGAGAGTTAAGTCACAGATAGATAGATTTTTAACCAATAAGGGAATTAAGGGTTACGGGGAGTGGGCGGGTAAGTGGAGCTGAGTCCACGGCCAGATCAGCCATGATCTTGTTGAATGGCGGAGCAGGCTCGAGGGGCTAGATGGATCTCAGGATAGATTTTGGAAAAATTGATATTTGGATATTAAGGGAATCAAGGGATATGGAGATAGGGCGGGAAAGTGAAGTTGAGGTAGAAGATCAGCCATGATCTTAGTGAATGGCGGAGCAGGTTCAAAGGGCCGAATGGCCTACTCCTGCTCCTGTTTCTTATATTGTTATGTATCTAAATAAACGACGTAACTATTTGTACTGCACTATTTTTGACAGACAGGCGTCTGTCCAACCCCCCCTCCCCCGCCCGTACTGCACTTTTTTTTAACAAACATGCGACAAGCCCCGCAGCTTGTCAAGCTCCGCTCCTCCCCTTCCCGGCCGAATAATTCCATCCATGTGCCGAGAAGCAAGACCTAAGGATCTGACTCTCTTTCCACCTCACCCCCCAACCACCCCACCCCCAGAGAGAGAGGCTTGGGGGGGAGAGAGAGAGAGAGAGAGGCTTGGGGGGGAGAGAGAGAGAGAGAGAGAGGCTTGGGGGAGGGAGAGAGAGAAAGAGAGAGAGAGAGAGAGCGAGGCTTGGGGGAGAGAGAGAGCGAGGCTTGGGGGAGAGAGAGAGAGGCTTGGGGGAGAGAGAGAGAGAGGGAGAGGCTGGGGGAGAGAGAGAGAGGCTTGGGGGAGAGAGAGAGAGGGAGAGGCTGGGGGAGAGAGAGCGAGAGAGAGAGAGAAAGAGAGACTGGCTGAGGGGAGAGAGAGAGAGAGGTTGGGGGGGAAGAGAAAGAGAGAGAGAGGCTGAGGGGAGAGGCTGGGATAGAGTGAGAGAGGCTGGGGGAGGGGCTTGTGTGTGAAGAGACACGGGTGGGGGGAAGACGGATCACGTTCTTCCAACCCCCTACAATTAACATCGTTGGAGTGGATGATATCCAGAAGTCACGACACTCACTATTCACTTCATACCCAATAAGCCTGTTAACAATCCTTACACAATGCCTGCCCCATCTATGGTGGGGTGGGGGCGGGAGGGTGGGGGAAAGGACACACTTTCGCTGGGGTAAGGCATTTTGGCTCGGGGAGGCATTGCACTTGGACTGGAGTAAGGCACTTTGGCTCGGGGAGGTATTGCACTTGGACTGGGGTAAGGCACTTTGGCTGGTCCTTGCTGTCTTCTGGGGAACTCTGTCCTCTGTCGCTTCAGGAAGTCAAAGTGGATTGAGTTACAATTTGCAAAGTCAGTGAGACCTTGGGATGGGTGGTTCCGGTGACACATTCCAATGAAACTTCAGGGTGTAGTTTATCCTCCAAGAGGGGCAATCATAGACAAAGGGTGGAGCATGATGGCCATTTTTGCAGTACAAATAAGCACGTCCATAAATAAAAGTTATTATTATATGGACCAGGTAACTTTTCTACTTTGAGGACTGCCAACCTTTTAAGTACCTCCTCTTTATCTATCTTTGCGCTAGCCACTATCACCACTGCCTCCTCCTTTATTGCTACATTAGCAGCATCCTCTTCTCTAGACAGATGCAATGCATTCATTTAGTTCCTCAGCCATGCCCTTTGCCCCACGGGAATATCTCCTTTTCACTCTCTGATCGGCCCACCCTTTCTTTGATTATAGTTTTGCTATGTGTGTTTATCAAAGACTTTTGGGTTCTATTTTATGTTAGCTGCAAATCTATTCTCAATCTTGCTTTTTACCCCTCTTATTCCCTATTTTAAATCTCCCCTGTACTTTCTATAGTCAGCTTGTTTTTCTATTGTATTATGAATCTTACAGTTGTCATATGCCTCCTTTTATTGTCTCATTTTAACCTCTACAATTATCCAGAGAGCTCTAGCTTTGGATGCTCTTCAATGTTCCCTTTAAGCTATGGCCGCGCTGGTGTCTGGAGCTCCTGCACAGCCAGCTCACCGCCTTTTAGATGAAAAATCCACGTGTACACGGATTTTTGAATGGACCGCGTAGCCCCCCAAAAAATAGAGGGAACCTTCCTTTCCTCGTCATGGGAATGTGTCTACTCTGTACAAAAATCATCTCCTCTTTGAATGCCTCCCATTGTTCAATTAGTACCAATTTTTGATTCCAATCCACCTGGACCAGATTCCTTTTCAATGAACTGAAGTTATCCCCCTGCATTTAAGTATTTTTACACTTGATTGTATCATGTCCTTTTCCATAATTATTTTAAACTTGATGATATGATCACTGTTCCCCAAATGCTCTCCCACAGAAACATACTCCACTTGCCCCACTTCATTCCCCAGCACGGCTTCCTTCCTCGTTGGGCTAGAAACATACTGATCAAGAAAGTTCTCCTGTACACATTTCAAGAATTCCTCCCTCTCTTTGCCCTTTACACTGCTACTATCCCAGTCTATATTAGGATAATTAAAGTCCCCCATTATTACTACTCTGTAGTTCTTGCATCTTTCTTTAATTTGCCTGAAAATTTGCTCCTCCCACGATTTGATGGCCTATAGTATACACCCCGTAGCATAATAGCTCCTCTGAAGTTATTGCTTGTACACTAAATTGTCTTTCAATGAAAAATAGGCTATAGTTATGGATTTTCTATATTAACTAGAGTAACAGCAATAACTAGGAAACAGTAAAATTATTCAATCACTCTTCTAGCAACTCACCTTGGGCCCAAAATTTGCCACCATTTAGCTTCATTTTTTTGAGCTAACAATGTTTTTTGGAGCTAACTTAATTTTGCAAATTTCGCCAATGGTATAACGCCGCCCTTAACAGATAATGACCCTGACGTCACTCTGGGTCAAACCCACCCGTAATGCCATTTTTGCCTGTTTTTGCGAGTTTCGCCAATAAGGATTTTTTTAAGGATGGCGCTGGGAACTACTTTGTAAAACCTTACCTTACCAAGTCAGAGTCCGATTGAAATCAGCGTTACCAACGCCATCTTGATTTGTTGTGTTGATCTGTATTTATTATGTTTCTAATGAATGATCTTTGAATTACTTCATTATAAAAGAAAGTTTACTTTATTTTTAGGACTAGATATTTACTGTGATAAAACACTCGGTGGGTCATTTGGCCAGGGTTAGGGGTGGTTGTGGCAGGCCATTTGGCCAGGGAACACCTAACATGCTCAGTGACTGTGGGACAGTAAAACAATGAAGAAAAGTTGAAGGATGTCATATTGGCACTGTAGAGTACAGTACCCATTATATAACAGCAGCCCTCAACTCACATTTTCTTCCCCTGGGAACTGGAGCGAGACAGCTCGTTCCCTCCCATCGTGCCTCGCGTTACCCTAGAAACCTAAATGCTTGGGCATGCGCAGAGAACGGGCCTCACTTTTTCGGCGCTAACAATTAACTCCACCCTCAAAACCAAAGGTCTTTCTGTGCTGCGCCAAAATGAAAACTAATTTTGGTGAAACTTCGGACTTTTTTTGGGGTGTTAGTTCGGACTAAAAAAACGGCCATTAATCTGAAATAATGCCAAAAACCCAGCAATGTGGAATTTTGGGCCCAGAGGCTGCAATCCTGCTGAGCAATATGTTGAAGAAGCTATCACTGATTTATTCGAGGGAAAGAATTGTAAGATATTGAGATTGGACTATGGAGTGGGGCGTATGTATTAATATGGTATGTGCCATATTAGTCATATATTCTATCATTTGCATTCACACAGAGGGTGCACAACTGTATAATAGTGCATGCAATGTCAGTACAATACCCAAATGGATAAATGGATATGCTTATAATATATTTTGCACAGAGCAACAAAACCTCAGTGGATATTTTTGTGTCCCACACGATTGTTCTCTGCTGTTTTACACTGGATATGTGCCCCAATATATTTATAAGGATATTGCCCCAGAGCCTACTCTGGTGACAATGTCATAGGCAGAGGGCATGGATACAAGCTGTCGGGTCCCACCTCCCCACCAACATTTACATGCATTCGATGGCTAATGCCTTCCCTTCTGGGGCGGGGAAGAGAACAAATAAGGGTGGATAGGATGACTCTTTGACCAATTTCCAGCTGATTCCACCACCAACCTTTTACAAAGAGGACACTTTTATTTTTGTGGCGTCAGAGGCCTGGTCCCTCCTCTCTTCCTCCCTCCCCCTCCCCCCACCCCCAACCTGGATCCAGCAAATTCTGTCAGGATTCCTATCTCCTGAGGCAGGCGGTTGCCTGAGATGCACTCCTAGTAGTATGCATGCTAGTCTGGGATATTTAAATTGGGTGTACATTCTCTGATGCCCAAAAGATTGGCAGATTGACAGCAGAAACCAAAGACCTGGAGGCTTTCAGTGTATGTTGATTTCTCAAAAGCCTCAAAAGCAAAAGTGCTACACAGAAAGCTGCGAAGTAAGGTTGTGACCGATGGGATTGACCAACAGATTCAAAGCTGGATGGCGAATAACTTGCATTTGTGTAGGCAGAGGATTGTTAATAATGGTAGCAGCTTTCCGGGGGGTCCAGTTGCTCATGGAGTCCTGCAGGGCAGGATTAGGACAGTTGCTCTTTGTAATGTATGCACCTGTGAGTATTCTTTGAATATGTTTGTAGAGCTGTTGCATTGTGAGTGGCTTAGCCAGTCACGTGATGTTCACATGACTCAACAAAAACCCCAGTCAATTGGGTCTAGGTCATCCATGATGAGTTATGCAATTGTGAGCCTAGTGGATGAACTGGTAATATGTGGTGTGATTGTTAAAACTTTGCTATTAAGAACAAATCGGTTTATTAGCAATGTGTTGTTTTGAATTCATAAGCAAAGAACCCATGAAGCAAATCTATTACACTCTTCATCATCTTTGAATGACAGCATTGGGTGAACAATTCTTAGGTTTGCTGATGACACTAAAGTGCAGGAATTAGGACCTTAAATGAAATGTAACCTGCAGGCTAGTCTAAAAGCAATGGGAGAATAGGGCAGTATGTGGCAAATGCACCTCAATAACATAAACTCAGCCCCAGGACATCACAGTTGGAGTTCCTCAGGGCAGTGTCCCAGGCCCAACCATCTTCAGCTGCTTCATCACTGACCTTCCCTCCATCATAAGGTCAGAAGTGGGGATGTTCGATGATGATTGCACAGTGTTCAGTTCCTTTGCAACTCCTCGGATAATGACGCAGTCCATTCCCTCATGCAGCAAGACCTGGACAACATTCAGGCTTGGGCTAATAAGTGGCAAGTAACATTCACACCACACAAGTTCCAGGCAATGACTAGTGATAATCTAACCACCTCCTTTGATATTCAACGGCCATCACCGAATCTCCCACCATCAACATCCTGGAGGCCACCATTGACAGAAAACTTAACTATGCCAACAAGAGCAGGGCTGGGTGTTCTGCACGAGTGTTTCACCTCCTGACTCGCCAAAGTCGTTCCACCATCTACAAGGCTCAGGTCAGGTTTGTGATGGAATACTCTCCACTTGCCTGGATGAGTACAGCTCCAACAACACTCAAGAAGCTCGACACCATCCAGGACAAAGCAGCCCGCTTGATTGTCACCCCATCCACCATCTTCAACATTCACTCCCTCCACCACCGGCGCATCATGGCTGCAATGTGTGCCATCACAAAATGCACTGCAGCAACTCACCAAGGCTTCTTCATCAGCACCTCACAAACCCATGACCTCTACCACCTAGAAGAACAAGGGCAGCAGGCGCTTGGGAACACTATCACCTGCAAGTTCCCCTCCAAGTTACACATCCTGACTTGGAAACATATCACCGTTCCTTCGTCGTCGCTGGGTCAAAACCTTGGAACTCCCTCCCTAACAGCACAGTAACCTCACCACAAGGACTGCAGCAGTTCAAGAAGGTGGCTCACCACCAGCTTCTCAAGGGAAATTAGGGATGGGCAATAAATGCTGGTCAGCGATGCCCACATCCCAGAAATGAATTTAAAAAACGCCGTTCTTCCAGGGTTTCCACAGCTCTTCCACCAAAGTTACAGAGGACATGTGGGGAAAACCCATATGGAAATTCACCACACTCTATATATTGGAAGAATCAATGTGAAAAATGAAAACCCACATCAGTGTACTACTGGAGACTTATAAAGGTTTATGCTCGATCAGGCTGACCTGCTAATATGTGTAACTACTTGAATTGGGTGTTTGCCAAAAAAAACATATTTTCAACTGTTCATGAATTGCTGGATACCCACTCTTATCAGTAATTACAGTACTATAAATTATAGTTTTCTTGAATTGCTGAATGTTGATTTTAGCTCCCTTATTATGAATGCAACCAAAAAATGACATGACATTTTAAGATAATTTTTTTCCCCAACAAGTAAGTAAATTAAAGCAGAAATTTATCTAGGTAACAGTGAACAAAGACAGGATTATTTATAATTTAGTTCTAATTTATTACACAGCATACAGGGGAGTCATACAGAGTGTTGCATTACAGATAGACTTTACATTGTAAATCATGGACACACATTGATAATGGGCCCGAAATTCATCGACATACCGCCCAAAAATGAAATTTTGGTCAAGAAACACCCACATGTCGCCGACATATCGCTCGTCGGAGTATTCCTCATTGACATACCGCCGAGCGGTATGCACACCGTCCGTCGTGCAGAACCGCCCGCATACCGCCCAAAAAGTCACATACCGTCAACATACCACTGGAGCTGCATACTGTCCTGGAAAAGGTGGTTTTACGTGATGTTAAGTGGGCAGGAATGGGCGGTATGCTCGGCGCCGCCATTTTGAAATCGGGAATAGTCAGCAAAAGTAGCACCTCTGTATTTCTGAGGTGAACAGTGATCTTACAGTGGGATTGACAGTGGGAAAGGTATTTTTATTGGTGCTGATTAAATTATTAAGATCAAAGGCATTTTAGTTATACTTTTTTCATTGAAAAATCTTCTGGAGATTTAAAATGAATGGGGCCTGTACTGTCTCAGCCTGTATTGCTGACTACTTGTCTAATACAGGATCCAGATGGGAGAAGGTTTATTGAGCAGAATTATCAGGGTAATGGAGGAGGCTGCAGACTGATGAGGAGGGGGAGGCCTTACCCCCAAAGGATTTTCAGGGAGAAGAACTCATACTTGAACCTGACCGATCGACCGTGCGTTCGAAGGATGCGCTTCCGAAAAGAGGTGATCAATGAGATTTGCCAGCTCATTAAGGCAGACCTGCAGCCCAGTACCATTAACATTACTGCACTCTCTGTCGAGATGAAGGTGACTGTGGCATTTTCTTTTAATGCATGTGGCTCTTTTCAGGCATCAGCTGGGGACATATGCTGTATTTCTCAGTACGCTACTCAGGGAGGCAGTGAGAGGTTTGGGTTTTGCATGCATTGCCGGCTTCCCCAAGGTTCAAGGTGCTGTTGACTGTACCCATATTGCTCTGCGAGCACCATTACAGAAGGCAGAGGTGTATTAAAAGTGTAAGGGATTCCACTCCCTCAACGTACAGCTCATCTGCTACCATACAAAGCGCATAATGGCAGTGAATGTCAATTTTCCAGGGAGCATCCATGATGCGCACATATAGCGTGAGAGCACTGTGTCTGACCTGTTGAAGTCTGAGCCACAAGATAAATGCTGGATGCTGGGGGACAAAGGGTACGGCCTCACTACCTGGCTCTTGACCCCCACTGTGGGACCCTCAGACAGAAGCCGAGTAACTATATAATAGTCATATAGCCACACGTAATATTATCGAAAAGACAATTGGAGTGCGGAAGTAGCGCTTTTGATATTTGGACCACTCGGGAGGCAGGTTGCAATACCACCGTGAGCAGGTTGCTCAGTTCACAGTGGGGTGCTGCATGTTGCATAATTTAGCAATCATGCAGGAACAGGAATTGCCACAGGGGACTGCGGGACCACCTGAGGAAAGAGTGCAGGAGACGGAGGAGGAAGAAGAGGAAACTGAAGGGGGGGATGAGGAGGAGCTTCCAGATGAACCCATGGCACCCCACCCTCACCCCCAACACTCCAACACCACAACGGAGGCTGCATGGAGCATATGCCACTGCATAATTGTTACGGCAGCAGCTCATAAATGAACGCTTTGCTTGAATGTGGAGAGCTGCGTTTTGGGACCCTGATGACTGTTACCCCAAACATTTGACACTGTACAAGAGTGCTTAAATTCAATTCAAACGTTTATGTAAAAATGTAAAAAATATACAACAATTTTAAAACTTATAACTATAAAACAACTGTAACAACTTTAATAACAACTTTAACAAAACTTTAACAACTTGAATAAACTTTTAACATCAAACTTCAATTATAAATGAACAACTACAACAAAAGGCCCTTTACTGTCCTCGACCTCGACTGCGTGCTCCACCACACTTGGGACTATTCCCCCCCCACTTTCTTTCTCCTGCCTTTCCCTTTCCCACTGCCCCTGAGCCTGGATCTCCCCATGGTAGTACCAAGCCAGCGTGAAGCAGTGCACCCCGAATGCTGTTGCTGTCGTTGGGGGTAAGACATTGCAGACGCAATGAATGGGGCCTCAGGAGAAGCTCGTGATCCGGAAGACACGGCTTCAGGGCTGGAAGCTGCTGGAAGTTGCCCCAACTACTATGGCACGGGGGGATTCCACGCCATGTCCCGATATCGGTGATTCGCTCCATCGTGGTGATCAGACGCAACATATCCTTTGACTGTTGTTCTGATAGAGCCGCGATGTTTCCGGCTATTGTAGTCATGACCTTGAACAGCTCTCGACCTATGTCGACACTGGCCTGTGACAGATGCACCTGGTACACGCCTATCTGTTGTGCAGCAACTAACCTTTTCTGCACCAACCTCCGTCGTTGCAGCAAAGGCGCCGCAACACTGGGTGTGCCTTGCTGCACACTGCTTGGTCCTGCAGAATCAGTGGAGCCATGGGGGAATCCCCTGAATACAGACTCAGTGGTGGAGGATGTTCCAGCTGGCCACATGGAGCTGGTGTATCCTCCTCCGTCTCCACCTCCACCGCCACCTCCATTGGCTCCAGGATCAGCAGCTCTTCATCTTTTTCTTCCTCTTACTCTTCCTCATCTCTGCCAGTGGTAAAGTCGGGAGAGATCTGGGTGACACCAGAGGTGGAGGCAGTGGGTCTGTCGTCTGGTCTCTCTGTAGAGGTGTGATCTGAATCGTCCGAGTCTGAAAGTACAAAACAACATTTAAACATGTTTGGCACCAAGTGAGGGGTCAAGGTTACATGAGTACATAGTACAGTGACTTAACGCAGTCTTACTTAAATGTCCACCACTGCTGCAGTTCTACATTGCATGTCTCAGACAGACAACACATATGCACATATCATCATTACCATAGGCAGTCTCAGAATCGAGAAAGACTTGCTTCCACTCTAAAAATGAGTCCTTAGGTTCCAATACGAGAACCACAGTTCCTGTCACATGTGGGACAGATAGTCGTTGAGGGAAAGGGTGGGTGGGACTGGTTTGCCACACGCTCGTTCTGCTGCCTGCGCTTGATTTCTGCGTGCTCTCGGCGATGAGACTCGAGGTGCTCAGCGCCCTTCCGGATGCACTTCCTCCACTTACGATGGTCTTTGGCCAGGACCTCCCAGGTGTCAGTGGGGATGTTGCACTTTATCAGGGAGGCTTTGAGGGTGTCCTTGTAATGTTTCCTCTGCCCACCTTTGGCTCATTTGCCGTGAAGGAGTTCCGAGTAGAGTGCTTGTATGCACAAATACAGACAGTTTATATGTCACATCAATATCATATGCACATATACATATAAATATGTATTGCGGTACATGACCCAACATTGCAGTACATCACATGAGGCCAACATTACAGTTGCAATTACATTACATGACATGACAGGACCGCAACACAGACCATGGGTTGAACTGACCATCCTGTATGGGTAGGTCACCTCCAACGCCGGTGGTGGCACGGTTGCTATTCCCGAGCAGCGAAAGCATACGGATCTCTATCTCCATCAACGATTCTTGGGTTGTGTGTCCTCCCCACGTACATCGCTGATCGGCTGCTGTTGCAGATGTCGTCTTCTGCAGAAAGTGAAGTAAATGGAAGTAAAAATCTTCAATCCATTTAACATCGCAGACACACAGGTTCACACACACACACACACACATTAAAACACTGCGTTGATCATCTTGTCATTGCCTGAAAGCACAAGTACATCGCCATAACCTTGAGATAAATAACATCATCAGTGTGATACTGAACCTACATTTATATGGTATATGGTACATGGTGGGTGCATAAATAAAATCATGACTTACTCTTGTGATCCTCACCAGGTCATTCTACCTCTTACGGCACCTTTCCCCGGTGCGTACCATTGTATTGTGGACGACACAGCCTTCCCGATCTCGTCCCATATCCTGTTGTACTCCTTTGGCGAGGGTGGGGGGGGGGGGGCGGTGGCTTTCCACGACCACCCTTCATTAGGTCGGAGTACCTCTCTGTGATATTCTCGAGAAGGGCAGGTAACTCCGTCTTGTCGAAGGCGGGTGCCCTCAACCTCCCGTCCTTCTCGATCTTCCTGCGCTTCGACTTTTTGTTGCGCATTTCCATTATATTTATATTTTTATGATTTTTGATTTGTAAAATGTCTTAGTATTGGTGATACTTTGTAATTATTATTTGTTATGAATATGTTTTAACTCTGCAATCTGTGATTAAACCAACTGACCCTTGAATATTTTGCTGCTCCTTCTCACTCTCTCTCCCTCGACTTCAACTCATTGCACATGCCCGGGTGATCCCTGACCCCGAAATCGCGGGTATAAAGCTTCTCTGAAAAAAAACGGGGAAAACAAATTGTGCATGCGCAGTTCAGTGCCGCACCGTCCATCGACAAGAAAGTCGATCTGGATCGACTACAGTGTTACCTACCGCCTGCTGCACACCGCTCGCATAGCGCTGGCATACCGCCGGAAAAAAATCAACTAAAACTGTGCTCTTCGGTCTCGGCTGTATGCCGACGGTTTGAAACGGCACTGCCGGCATACAGCCAAGAAATGGGCGGACCTTGTGTAATGACCAATTTCGGGCCCAATTTGTTTTAACTCATTATTGGGATTTCATGGAAACCAAAGAGGCTGTTAATTGCAATTTTTTGCATTTGTAAATTCGTAAAGCATCTCCAATAAAATCCTTAAAATGTATTTTTTTTAAAACCTTAGAATTCAAATATAATTAAAAATATTGACAAATACTCTCATCTATTGCAGTAATGGAGTCTAAAATATTTGTTGCACATACAACATTGGATCAATGACAGCCTGAGAAAATAAATTCTCCTTTGACTTTAGACTACATCCTACCGGATCATTTAGGTGGAGCTGGTGTCGCTACAGTAAAAGGTCAGCTTGACATTGTGCTTAAATCCTTAACTAAATGATATGATGACATTTTTCTGTTACTGTTAGTACCGCTGTTCACTCCTGTTGATTGCACAAGTGCTAGCAGACATATCTTCCTAAACTGCCACCATGCTGAAAAGGTTCCCTAATTGCGAGTTCATGCTGTGATCCAATGCTATCATTTAACTTTAGCACTTGAATTCACATGAGTGTATTAGTGAAGTAACTACACTAAAGAAGCACAAATAAGATTTTGGAGTGCACCTTTAAATTAACTGTGCATACACACACATGTTGTATCCATAACCTTTCATGTGTAACCTTTTTCTTAAATTCTCGGGCTTTTGGGAAGCAGAAGGTAATAGGATGAGGAGGTGTTTCTGCAGGGAATTGGGTGATGGTCCACTGCCAGTTTATGCGGCTGGTGTTTTCATGCATCAGATTGGTCACTAATATAAAATCTATCCTGAGGTTGCTCAGGCTTAGACAGGTATTTTGAAACTTACAGTTTGGGCAGTTTATAGTGGCGGACAGGTCTGGCTTTTGAGATGAATCGTAATTGTATGGTTAGATTTTAAATGGAATCGAGGAACAGAGTGTCTGGAAAAAACACAGGTCATAGAAGGTGGAAAAACATGTAGGCAAGGCCATAAAAAACACAAATAGAATTTTGTATCTAGAGGCATTGAATACAAAAGCAAGGAAGTGATGTTGAAGTTTTAGAAAACCTTAGTTAGACCACAGTTGAACTACTGTGTATAATATTGAGCACCCATTATAAAAATGATATTCAAACATTTTTAAAAATGCAGTGTCAGTTCTCTAGGACATTACCAGGAATAGGGGTTTACAGTTAGAATGAAAAATTACTGACCTCGATTTTAACCCAATCCACTCAGCAGGAATGGGACAGGTGAGCGGTTAAAATGACAAAAATTGGCTTACCGCCAGAAACCTGGCAACCACCATTTTCACTTGGGACCTGCTGAAAACATTAATAAATGTAAATCGGGGTTAAATTATGTTATCAGGACACTGACGCGATTTTAACTGGGCGCCCAGTGGCAAACCCACTGAGTAAAACCTGACTGACATGAAGGGAATCAATATTTAAAGGGGCATTCACTTGCAGGCACCTGGATCATTTGGATCTGTGTGCTATTTTGATTTCCAAGGGGCTTCTGAGTTTTGAGTTTGCTTCTTTCTGACTTTTTGCCTTAACTACCCAGATTCATTGCTTACTACTTATCATGGATACTGTTTTTGCTTCATTCCTTTGAATGGAAGACCAGTTAGAGGAAGAGTAGCAGTAACAGCAGTCTCAACAACCAGGGCAAGCAGCAGTTGGGCCTGTTAGAGCAGGTGAGGGGAGCTGCTTGTAGAAGACCTATGCCCTCATGTCCAGGACATAATAGACTGCATGTGTAGCTAATGGGGCAACAGAGGATGAGCCAAGAGCTTTTGTCAACAGGAAGGGCTTCCACTCCATCATCACATTATAGCTGGAGAGGCTATGGAGCATAGCTTTAAGTAACCTGCTCAATCTCCTGACCGTAAAACTGACCAGAAGCCCCTCTGCATTAAAAGCCCTGTTAGCCCTTCGGCCGCCTGAGGAAAAGTGTGTTTGAAGACCAAGCTCTCAAGACTGCCACCAAGCTCATGGTCTACAGGCCTGTAGTAATACCTTCCCTCCTGTATGGCTCAGAGACATGGACCATGTACAGCAGACACCTCAAGTAGCTGGAGAAATATCACCAACGATGTCTCCGCAAGATCCTACCAATCCCCTGGGAGGACAGGCGCACCAACTTCAGCATCTTCATCCATGTTGTGTATGGAGAAAGAATCAGACTGAACATTGTGAGCTCAAAGTAAAGTGTGACCTTAGTCTTTTATTGCAGGTCTCCAGAGTGCCTCTCCAACCTGTGAAGCCTCCTTAAATACCTGTGCTCCCAAGGGATTATGGGCTCCCTTGGGACTCCAGGGGAAGAGTCCTCTAGTGGCTGCACAGAATAAATACAAGTCCACATATATAACAGCACTCCTCCCCAAAGTCAATAGTGTAACTATTTACAATGTGAGTTGATCTGGGGCCCTTCTTGCCCTGGTTGATCATCTCTGTGTGAAAGCTGGTGTTGTTGAATCATTTGTTGGGCCCTCGCTGGGCTGCTGTGCAGCTGGCCTTGCTGGGCTGCCTGGTGTGTTTGGCCCTGCTGGCCTGCTGTGGATGATGAGTTCTGCTTCGTGGTTAACCGTGGTGCCAGTTGCCACTGGTGTGTATGTTGGGGGATCAAAAAGGTAGGGTCCAAGGTGGGTTGCTCAGGATAGTCCGTGAATCTGAGTTTGATTTAGTTCAAGTGTTTCCGGTGAATGAGTCCATTTGAAAGTTTGACCCTAAACACCCTGCTCCCCTCTTTGACCATGACAGTGCCAGGAAGCCACTTGGGACCTTGTCTATAATTTAATATAAATACAGGATCATTGATTTCAATCTCGCGTGACACATTTGCGCTATCATGGTATGCACTTTGTTGAAGCCACCTGCTCTCTAGCTGTTCATGTAGATCAGGATGAACTAACAAGAGCCTTGTCTTAAGTGCTCTTTTCATGAGCAGTTCAGCAGGTGGGATCCTAGTGAGTGAGTGTGGTCTCGTGCGGTAGCTAAGCAGGACTCGGGATAGGCGAGTCTGCAGTGAGCCTTCAGTTATCCTCTTAAAGCCTTGCTTGATGGTTTGCACTGCTCTCTCTGCTTGACCATTGGACGCTGGTTTAAACGGGGCAGATGTGACATGTTTGATCCTGTTACGGGTCATGAATTCTTTGAACTCAGCACTGGTAAAACATGGCTCATTGTCACTCACCAGGACATCGGGTAAGCCGTGAGTGGCAAACATAGCCCACAGGCTTTCAGTAGTGACAGCGGACGTGCTAGCCAACATTATCTCACATTCAATCCGCTTGGAGTATGCGTCTACAGCTACAAGGAACATTTTACCCAAGAATGGGCCTGCATAGCCGACGTGTACCCTAGACCATGGTTTGAAGGGCCAAGACCATAAACTTAGCGGCGCCTCCCTGGGTACATTGCTTAACTGTGAGCATGTATTACATCTGTGAGCGCAAGACTCTAAGTCCGCATCGATACCGGGCCACCACACGTGGGATCTGGCTATCGCTTTCATCATTACGTAGTCATTGATGAAGGTGTCTCTGCCCTTCTTGGGGACCACTACTCGATTGCCCCACAGAATGCAGCCTGCCTGCATGGACATTTCATCTTTGTGCCACTGGAACGGCTTTATCTCTTCCTGTATTTCCACTGGGACATTGGACCAGCTCCCGTGAAGCACACAGCTTTTGACTAGAGATAATAAGGGGTCCTGGCTTGTCCAGGTTTTGATCTACCGGGCAATGACGGGTGATTGCTCATTCTCAAATGCTTCCATAACCATGGCTAGATCTGCGGGCTGCGCCATTTCCACCCCCGTGGTGGGCAATGGCAGCCTACTGAGTGCATCAGCGCAGTTTTCTGTGCCTGGCCTGTGGCGGATGGCATAGTTGTATGCAGACAACGTGAGCGCCCATCTCTGGATGCGGGCTGATGCGTTGTATTTATCCCTTTACTCTCGGAAAACAGGGATATAAGTGGCTTATGGTCAGTTTCCAATTCGAATTTTAGCCCAAACAGGTATTGATGCATTTTCTTTACCCCATTGACACACGCTAACGCTTCTTTTTCAATCATGCTGTAGGCTCTCTCAGCCTTAGACAGACTCCTGGATGCATAAGCAACCGGTTGCAGTTTCCCGAAATCATTAACTTGTTGCAATACACACCCGACGCCTTATGACAATGCATCACATGCTAGTACCAAACACTTACATGGATCATACAACACAAGCAATTTGTTTGAGCATAACAATTTACTCGCTTTTACAAAGGCATTTTTTTGGCTTTTGCCCCAAACCCATTCGCCCCCTTTTCATAGTAAGACATGTAGTGGTTCTAACAGTGTGCTGAGACCCAGGAAGAAGTCACCAAAGTCGTTCAAGAGTCCCAGAAATGACCGCAGCTCCGTCACGTTCTGTGGCCTCGGTGCGTTCTCGATTGCCTCCAACTTCGCATTGGTGGGCCTGATGCTGTCTGCCGCAATCCTCCTTCCCAAGAACTTTACTTCAGGCGCCAGGAAAACGCACTTCGAGCATTTTTTCCTGAGCCCCACGTAGTTGAGTCAACTAAGAACCTCCTCCAGGTTCTGCAGGTGCTCGCCTGTGTTCCGACCTGTGACCAAGATTTCGTCCTGGAAGACCATGGTGTGCAGGACCGACTTCAGTAAACTTTCCAAGTTTCTCTGGAATATCGCCGCCACTGATTGGATTCCAAATGGGCATCTGTTATAAACAAAAAGACCTTTGTGCGTGTTGATGCAGGTGAGGGGCTTCGATGATTCCTCCAGTTCCTGAGTCATGTAGGCTGAAGTCAGATCCAGCTTTGTGAACGTCTTTCCTCCTGCCAGCATTGCAAAGAGGTCGCCGGCCTTTGGTAGTGGGTATTGGTACTGCAGGGAGAAATGATTGATAGTTACTTTGTAATCGCCACAGATTCTGCCTGTGCCATCTCCCTTGAGGACTGGGACAATCGGACTGGCCCACTCGCTGAACTCGATCGGTGAAATGATGCCCTCTCTTTGCAGCCGGTCTAGCTCGATCTCTACCCTTTCTCTCGTCATATGCGGTACTGCTCTCGCCTTGTGATGGATGGGTCGCGCCCCTGTAATTAGGTGGATCTGCACTTTTGCTTCTTGGAATTTCCCGATGCCTGGTTTGAACAGCGAAGGAAATTTGTTTAAGACCTGAGCACACGAAGTGTCGTCAGTGGGCGATAGCACTCGGATGTCGTCCCAATTCCAGCGTATCTTTCCCAACCAGCTCCTGCCGAGTAGAGTGGGACCATTGCCCGGTACCACCCAGAGTGGTAGCTTGTGCACCGCTCCTTCAGAGGAGACCTTTATGGTAGCACTGCCGATTATAGGAATCAGTTCTTTTCTGTAAGTTCTTAATTTCGTGCGAACTGGAGTTAAGACTGGCCTTGAGGCCTTGTTGCACCACAACCTTTCAAAAGTCTTTTTGCCCATGATGACTGGCTCGCGCCCATGTCCAACTCCATTCACACTGTGGGTCTATTTAGTTTAACATTCATTATCGGGGGACAATTCGTTGTGAATGTGTGCACCCCATGTACCTCTGCCTCCTCGATCCGAGGTTCTGGTTCGTTGTGATCCTCCGTGGATATCTCCTCCTCTGCAACATGGTGGTTTGCAGGTTTAACAGGCTTTGCAGCTCGCCTGCACACTCGTTGGAGGTGTCCCATTGTTCCGCAGCCCTTGCAAACGTACTCTTTGAATCAGCATGAATGGAAACGATGATCACCCCCGCAGCGCCAATAAGGTATTAATGGCCTTGCATTCATCACCCTTGATGGTGGACTCTGAGTCACCTGCGGACATGCAGCTGCACATATGTGTGACCTGCCCTGTACACTACGATTCGAAAACAACATCACTTTGTTCACAGTACTTGTAGCAGCATTTGTGTGCTGAGAGATTTGCTTCATATTGTCACTGGTGGCAATGAACGCCTGGGCTATCGCAATGGCATTACTCAAGGTTGGGGTCTCTACAGTCAAAAGTTTGCGAAGTATGGTTTCTTGGCCAATGCCAAGTAGGAAAAAGTCTCTGAGTATGTGTTCCTAATGTCCTTCAAATTCACAATGTCTTGTAAGGCATCTTAGCTCGGCGACATAACTCGCCACTTCCTGGTCTTCAGTCTTCAGACCTTTTGTAGGTGTAGAACTGGTACCTCGCCATCAGAACGCTTTCCTTCGGGTTCAAATGTTCTCAGACCAGTGTGCACCAATCATCGTACGATTTCTCCTTGGGTTTTGCTGGAGTGAGCAGATTCTTCATGAGGCCATACGTTGGTGCCCCGCAGACGGTGAGGAGGATCGTCCTTCGTTTGGCAGTGCTCTCTTCCCCATCTAGCTTGTTGGCCACGAAGTATTGGTCGAGTCGCTCCACAAAAGTTTCCTAATGATCTCCCTCTGAAAATTTCTCCAGGATGCCCACTGTTCTCTGCATTTTTGGGTTCGCTATCTGTATCTCATCACCAGTTGTTGTGTATGGAGAAAGAGTCAGACTGAACACTGTGAGCTCAAAGTAAAGTGTGACTATAGTCTTTTATTGCAGGTCTCCAGAGTGCCTCTCCAATCTGTGAAGCCTCCTTAAATACCTGTGCTCCCAATGGATTATGGGATCCCTTAGGACTCCAGGAGAAGAGCCCTCTGGTGGCTGTACAGAGTAAATACAAGTCCACATATATAACAACCCAGGCCAACATCCCCAGCATTGAAGCACTGACCGCACTCGATCAGCTTAGCTGGGCAGGCCACATAGTTTGCATGCCAGACACGAGACTCCCAAAGCAAGTGCTCTACTCGGAGCTCCTTCATGGCAAATGAGCCAAAGGTGGGCAGCGGAAACGCTACAAGGACACCCTCAAAGCCTCCCTGATAAAGTGCGACATCCCCACTGACACCTGGGAGTCCCTGGCCCAAGACCGCCCGAAGTGGAGGAAGTGCGTCCGAGAGGGTGCTGAGCTCCTCGAGTCTCAACGCCAAGAGCATGCAGAAATCAAGCGCAGGCAGCGGAAAGGGCATGCAGCAAACCAGTCCCACCCACCCCTTCCCTCAACGACTATCTGTCCTACCTGTGACAGAGTCTGTGGCTCTCGTATTGGACTGTTCAGCCACCAAGAACTCACTTCAGGAGTGGAAGCAAGGAGTGGAATCAAGGAAGTCTTCCTCGATTCCGAGGGACTGCCTATGATGATGATGATGACTCCTCTTCACCATTTGCTTAATTCTGCATTAAAGAACATTGAAACCTTTTATACAGGTTATATATCACTGATATTCTGGCAATTCAGACTAAGAAGTTGCAGTGAAAAGAAACTTTAGACCAAAGTCCAATCTGTGATAAAGGTGATGATTTTAATTTCGAACATAATATTCTGATAAATTCCTTAAGAAGGTTTACTAACACTACTAGTCCTACTGCTAGCAGAGCTGGTGGAAAGTTGCTGTTGGTCATGTGGGGACCCTTGAGATGCTTGTGGCTGACAACTTCAGGGAGCTGGAGACTAAGAGGGCCCAGCTACAGACTGCAGCATTTTGGCTTCTGGCAGGGCAGTCTGGCCCAGCTGGCTCTCTTGCACCGTGGTTGGTACTGGTTGAGGAGGTAGCAAGAAAGCATACATGCTGACATCCTGAGTGAAGGCAATTTTGCCTGCTCTCGCTGTGACACTGCCACTCCTATCGAGCTGTGGTTCATCACTTTCACTGATCTGCAGGAGAGCAGACTGCAGAAAATGTGTACCCTTGAAAGCCCCTAATCTCTCCACGATGGACACCTATCCGAGCCCAGAGCCTGCATGGTAGCTGTTTGAGCATCCAGCATTGTCTCATATTGTGGGGACCTGGCCGCAACATCCCTACAGGTGGCCACATTGTCCCAGGTAGATTGTAGTGTGCTGATGCCATGCAGGAAGACGCCGTGCAGGAAGACACCACACAGGCTGGAAGCCAGCTCCTCCTTACTTTCAGCCCTGACGGTGAAACCTCTTGACAGGCCTTCCAATACTTGGTATAACTGCTTGTGTGTGTAATGCATTTGCTTCATGGGTTCTTGCTTCAGAATTCATAGCAACACATTGCTGTTAAGAACTAGTTGGTTTATTAACAAAGGTTTAACAATCACACTGCATATTACCAGTTCATCCACTAGGCTCACAACTGCATACCTCATCGTGGATGACCTAGACCCAACTGACTGGGGTTTTATTCAGTCTTGTGAACATCACATGACAAGCTAAGCCACTCACAATGCAATAGCTCTACAACTCTTTTTGGTGCAATAACTCTGCAAACCTGTGAGCATACTCACAGGTGCATACATTACAGAGTGACGAGCAGTTTTCTTGGCAGAGTTGGGCGAGGACCTGGACCTCTGCCGAGTTGTCTCCT